>NW_011888802.1:10203391-10215008 GCF_000151845.1 Pteropus vampyrus | reverse complement strand
TATTTTTAAAAGCATGTTTATTTCTTAATTATCAACCAATAAGCTAAATGAATAAAATAGAATCAAATCAGTGGCCTGAATTGATACTAGTGTGATAAATTTAATTGGGTATGTCTCTGTGTAAACCCATTTAAACTGTTCTATTCCTATAATAGGAATAAGAATCAAAATATTTAAACATACACATTAAGATATGAATTATTATATGTCTGAAATAAGCCTTAAAATATCATATAATTACACTCTATTTCAGGATTGAGGGAATCTTGTGCCTGCAGATTTACAGTGAAATACACACACACACACACACACACACACACACACAGTTTCCTCAATCACTGCAGTATACTGCAGCTCTTACCATCAGAAAATTACACATTTTACCTTCAATTACCTTTTTTTATTATGTAAAGAAAATATACTTGTATAATGTGTACACCTGGGTCTGTCTGTATTCTCTCCATTCTGCTTGGATGCTATCTTGTTCTCAACAGCTATTAAAAAACTAGTAGTTTTGTTTATGTCATGAAAGTGTTCAATATTTGCATAATGATTCCTCTCAAAAGATGAGAGAATGAATGAGAAATAAATAAATTGCAACCTCCCTGCATAATGACTCTAACTTTAAAGATGGATCATGCATGGCCATGCTCGAATGCATCCAATATATCAATATTTATTAAGCAGACAGAAAATCAATTGAACCATAATTTGCTTTGTGCTAAGAAAGAAGAAATGCAGAAAAGGATATAGGATTATTTAAAAGAAACTTAAGAACCCTACCCTAAGTCAATACCAGAAGCTCCTACTGAATCTCTTTTTCCTAATCTTTATGAAATTGAATAAACCATCTACACAAGGAATAGAAAAGATAACTAAATATAAAATGGCCATGCCCTGTCAGAAAACCTTATTTAGTTCTTACAGATCTTCAATCTCAATTTGTAAAGATATTCTGTACCATTCACATACACTGTGCAGAATCTTCTTTCATTGTTGACATATAGTATTTTATTTTCCCAACAGGAACAAAGTACCTGAGAACACAGACACTGCTGTCATGTACTTGGAGTTCTACAGAAAAATGCTTAATAAATGTAAACTAATGGATGGTGAAGAATCGGTTTAATATATTTGACACTTACCATTCATATACCGAAACAAAAACAAAATGCCATTCCTAAGCATGGCTTTGCCACCTTTCATGATTATAGTAATTGTAATATTTGTTGAACATTCCAAGTAACAGGCACAGTGCAAGCACTTTCCTTATGTTAATTATTTAAGTCTGACAAACTCTGAGTTTTATATTCACTATATAGACAAAAAAAAGTTTGAAATATTAAATTATTTTGCTCTAGTTTGAAAAATTAATAATGAAACCCAAGGCATTGAAAATAGGTTTTGCTGATTTCACAGACTATGATTTTAGGTACCTCACTGTACTTTTTGGACCACCCACTGATTACCTTGAAAAATTACCTTGATCTATATTAACATGTTTGATTGGAAAAAGAGATTTAATAATGTAAATCTTCAGCTGTCACTCTGCCTGACAATTAAGAATGTAGTCCCCTACACACTGAAGACTTAAACTTGATGAAATATTTATCTCTAGATGGGAGAGAAATGAAGTAAGTTATTTAACCTCTTACTGTCCTATTTCCTTATCTGTAATATGGATCTATATTATTTGGGGATATTATTTTAGGTTTTCTGTTTGTGTATTCTTTAGGTGTTTCCTATTTTTACCTCCCTCATCCCCAAACCTACCTGGCTAAATTCTCAGGGGAGGTTCTCAACTTTAGTTTTACACAAGATTCAGTCTAAGGAAAAGATTTTTGGGGCTAAGACCAAAATGTCTAAATCTCTGAAGAATAGCAAACTTCAGGATAAAGAAAAAAAATATATGGATAACATAACATTCTGAGTATAAGCATAGAAAATATGTGTTTAAAAAGAAAAATTTCTTAAACTTTTACTTTTCAGCATGTATGTCACATCTTAAAAATAGTCTAAGGATCTGAGGACATGCTAAATTTTATCTTTCTATGAAAAGTTAAATTTTTAAATGAGGCAGAATGGCTAAATAGCAGACATTTTCAATATCCTGTGATTCCTCTTTCACTGACTTTGGCTCTTGCTCTCTACCGTAAAATTTCTGTCCAAAGAAAACTGTGCTATGCTCCTCTAAATTGATCTCAGAGACTCTGAACAATTGAGCTCAAATTTGGAATAACAATGCAGTAGGCTAAAGGTGAAATTAAAATTAAAAAAAAAAGATCTGATGTCAAAGGTAAGGTCCTCTGCAGCCACCATACACTACATGCTTTATGTTTAGATCAGGAATTGAGAGCAGAGAATGGGCAGGGTTAGTTTCAAGAGACGTGAGGAAGACACATCTGGCTTCAGTAGAGTCTCCATTAAGCCACCTCTCACATGAAGCTATCTCTTGACTTTCTCATCTGAGGATCCTTTCAATTCTTCTGTTCTTTCCAGTTCAGCAGTTTACTGTGTCCCTCCTTCGTGCTTCTTTTTCTCCTATTTCTTTCCCTTCTTGCCAAGTTAGACATCTGAAGGGAATGGTCTGTCTTTATTACGCAAACTGAGTTAGACATCCAGGAAGGAGGGGAGGGATTAAAATTCCACTTCTATGCAGTTTCTGGAGTTCACACAGAATTTCATTTTTTAAAAAATGGACTTCTACTTTTGAGAAAAAAAGGTCCAAAGCTTTGAAAAACATTGGTCTAGTCACACTTCATTTAATTTCTTACCGCTCACTTACTCTATAGCATTTTGAAATCCAGCTCCCCATTTCACTACTTGATTGAAACAAGTTAAAAGTCACAGTTAGACTCAATGGATGAGGCCAGTACATTTGTGCTCTTTTCTGTCCACACATTTTCTCATCTCTCTGTATTACTTGAAACAACTGAAAGTATCCTCCTTTAAAACATTTTACTTTGCCCTTCTTGGGTGATATTCTATTCTGGTGACGCTCTGGCACCCTTAAAAGCTATTCTCCTGAATCCCTCACTGACACTAGAGACAAGACAATATATGGCAAGACAAGTAATCTGTGGACTTGTAATCTGAAGATTTGGGAACCAAATTTAAGATATTCTTGGATTTCTATCAAATATAGTCAACTATATCAGAGTCCCCAAAACAATAACTGCTTAAGAACTAATTGCAAAGAAAAGTAAAATATATATTAGAAAAAGTGTGACTATAAAAAAATTTAAATGACAGATGTAAAATACTTGCTTTGGAATGATATTCTTTCATGAAGTTCTTTGAAGTGAAAGGCAATTTAAAATTTTTGACCACGTAGTTTCTTACCTATGATATTTATATGATAACGCAGTGCAAAGGAAATAATTTGAACTAACAAGTTGATTCAGTCAAGGCCATGTGCTGAAGATAAAAGCCTGAGGGACAGATTTCTTCCCTTTCAATGTATACTAAAACACAGTTTTGTTGACTGTCTAAATGTCATATTAGGTATTTGGGATTTGATACTCACATTCTACATATTTCTATATACTCTTTTAAAAAACATATAGGTTAATTGGACACATCTGTTGTGCAAAAAATTTAATAATTCCTACTTTTCTTTTGAACATATTTTTAGACTCAAACAATTTTGTTATTTTGAAAAAATGGTGATACATTTTTGCCTTGTGTTTAATTGAATGTAGCTTTGATGGCTGATACAGATGACAAGGGTATTTCTTTGTTATGAATAGTTGGATATTGGCAATACAAAGTTATTCTAATAATTGCATCGCTTAGCACAATAGTTTTTTAAAGATCTTTGAAAAACAATCTGTTTAGAAAATAAATTCCATTTAGATATATTCATTTGAGATAATGATTATGGATATATTCTTTTTAGGGACTGGTTTTAAACTGTTTAAAAGAGTTCAGCTTGAGAAATGAATTTCTGAGGTCACGAGGACTATCTCACAATCAATTTTACTATACTCATTTCAGTATAAGATCAGATGGAAAAATATATCCAAATCTAAAGAGAAATAAATAAATGTTGCAATTATACATGGTGATAATACAAATTTATAATATTTGAAAATAATGTACTTAAAAGAATATCATTAACAAGTTTAAAAAATTATAAACTTAAATAGGCACATTTAATATACATATTTGAAAGATTATTTAAAACAATTTCATCTAACCAAAGAAAGAATGTGTAGATGCTAATTCTCTTCACAATATATAATAACTAGAATTACCATAAAGATGATAAAATACCTATTTGTTACCTCCCAAAAATTAGGTTCCAAGACACAATATAAATTGAAAGTAAATGGTCATGTCAACCCTTTGCATTAAATTTCTGAAGAGCTCTATATCTAGGACAGGAGTGAATCCTATAAGATCTGGGGTTCAAGGTCTACAGTCATCAGGAGGCTAGAAAAGTTACTCTTACCTGATGTTTATTCACCATACTACAAGAGCAATAGAACAGAACATAGGCAGGAGCTAAAAGAAGTACATCACATATAGGAGCTACCTTAGTATGTTTACAGTCTTCTATTAGCACTTTTTCACTGTTGTGAAGTTATATACTTACGTGTCCACCCCCTAGTCTGTATATAATTGAGGCTGAGGACCTGCTCTCACTCACTTTTGTGGCCCGAGGACTATTGCAGGGTCTAACACAAAGTAAACAACTCTGTTGCATAAATGAATGAAATAATAGATCAACCACTCTGTGGATATCTATCAGTTCCTAATAACTTGTTTTCTGGGTTCTGATTCTTTGTGCATAATGGCTCTGGAATGGCTTCACATTCTGAATGGCCAGCTGTTCTTGGTTTGTGCTTGAACAATGTTGCCTGGTCAGTACTGAATCCTTGATAGCCACCGTCTGGTCCGTCACCAGTGAACTAATCTTTTTTTCATAACCTCCTCCCTTATTGTCTCTGATGGTCCGTCTTCCTGATGGCAAATCTACCTGGCCAATTAGATTCATGTTTCTTAAATTTTTAACATTAATTCCAACATTCTGCAAGTGCTGAGCTCTCTGTTTGGAATCCTAACATTTGCTAATTTCCACCCTGCCTGTTTGAATTCTTAGACTTTGGACTATTTCAGAACAAGATTTTCTGCACTTGCTTTTAACTTCTGAACATCACACCTTATTGATTATACTGACTTAACTTCTCTAACAAATACAATGCTCAAGTATCCTTTGTACTATCACTGAGACTCTGCCATGATACTTCTGTCTTCATTGGCGAGAAGGACCAAACACGATCCCAGCCACTATTGCCCCCCAACCCTCACAGCTCTGTACTGGATTGCTTGATCCCATCGCTCCCTGAGACCTATTCTAATATCTGTATGCTTCAAAACTGTAGTAAAGGAACCAGAGGAAAGAAAAATACTACTAGAAGGGAAAAAAGAGAAAAGAGAGAAATTTGTAGCAAGAGTAAAAAGATAAAAATATATTCTAGATCGTAAATGAAAGTAATTTTGGATAACAAGAATGATGATTTTGAAAATGGAAAAAGCAAAAGAATTGGTACAGAGATAGTACTAAAGAGCTTTCTTTTCACTAGTTTGATCTTCCATTAGAATAAAGGAGAGAGAGTTTTACTGCAAGAGAGAAAATTCAGAGATGAGACTGAGATCTTAAGGAGATAGCGAATGGTTCTGACAAATGGCTGTGAGTAATTCTCCAGGGAATCAAGATACTTTGAACTAAAAAATAAATAAAGAGGTAATAGTCTGGGTGATGTTATATAGCATAAATATGCAGTTGGACAAATATCAGAAAATGCTGACAAGATAATTTACTAACTGTTCTTATCTACCAAAAAAAGTGACAGATGTTAATATAATCAAGATAAAACTTAACAGATTAATCATTTCTGAAGAAATGGACAGAGAAGTTAGGAAGAATGAAAATAAATACAATACTCAATTTAAAAAGTGATTTTTTTTTTTTTTTATTTTTGGTTCGCTACCTTCTTCCTTTAAAGCAAACTACTGTAACAAAATGAGGTTTGCATTTGGGTTATGTCCGAGGGCACCATTTAATTTCACAATTTCCACCTTAGTAATTATACTGAGAATATTTAATTCATGTGCATAGATGATACTCAAAAAATCTATGTCAACAATTGTGGTATTTTATTCTTTTGCCTATGGGCATTATTTTGCCTGTCCTCAAATAAAAGCTATCTCTTGACTTTCTCATCTGAGGATCCTTTCAATTCTTCTGTTCTTTCCAGTTCAGCAGTTTACTGTGTCCCTCCTTCGTGCTTCTTTTTCTCCTATTTCTTTCCCTTCTTGCCAAGTTAGACATCTGAAGGGAATGGTCTGTCTTTATTACGCAAACTGAGTTAGACATCCAGGAAGGAGGGGAGGGATTAAAATTCCACTTCTATGCAGTTTCAGGAGTTCACACAGAATTTCATTTTTTAAAAAATGGACTTCTACTTTTGAGAAAAAAAGGTCCAAAGCTTTGAAAAACATTGGTCTAGTCACACTTCATTTAATTTCTTACCGCTCACTTACTCTATAGCATTTTGAAATCCAGCTCCCCATTTCACTACTTGATTGAAACAAGTTAAAAGTCACAGTTAGACTCAATGGATGAGGCCAGTACATTTGTGCTCTTTTCTGTCCACACATTTTCTCATCTCTCTGTATTACTTGAAACAACTGAAAGTATCCTCCTTTAAAACATTTTACTTTGCCCTTCTTGGGTGATATTCTATTCTGGTGACGCTCTGGCACCCTTAAAAGCTATTCTCCTGAATCCCTCACTGACACTAGAGACAAGACAATATATGGCAGGACAAGTAATCTGTGGACTTGTAATCTGAAGATTTGGGAACCAAATTTAAGATATTCTTGGATTTCTATCAAATATAGTCAACTATATCAGAGTCCCCAAAACAATAGCTGCTTAAGAACTAATTGCAAAGAAAAGTAAAATATATATTAGAAAAAGTGTGACTATAAAAAAATTTAAATGACAGATGTAAAATACTTGCTTTGGAATGATATTCTTTCATGAAGTTCTTTGAAGTGAAAGGCAATTTAAAATTTTTGACCACGTAGTTTCTTACCTATGGTATTTATATGATAACGCAGTGCAAAGGAAATAATTTGAACTAACAAGTTGATTCAGTCAAGGCCATGTGCTGAAGATAAAAGCCTGAGGGACAGATTTCTTCCCTTTCAATGTATACTAAAACACAGTTTTGTTGACTGTCTAAATGTCATATTAGGTATTTGGGATTTGATACTCACATTCTACATATTTCTATATACTCTTTTAAAAAACATATAGGTTAATTGGACACATCTGTTGTGCAAAAAATTTAATAATTCCTACTTTTCTCTTGAACATATTTTTAGACTCAAACAATTTTGTTATTTTGAAAAAATGGTGATACATTTTTGCCTTGTGTTTAATTGAATGTAGCTTTGATGGCTGATACAGATGACAAGGGTATTTCTTTGTTATGAATAGTTGGATATTGGCAATACAAAGTTATTCTAATAATTGCATCGCTTAGCACAATAGTTTTTTAAAGATCTTTGAAAAACAATCTGTTTAGAAAATAAATTCCATTTAGATATATTCATTTGAGATAATGATTATGGATATATTCTTTTTAGGGACTGGTTTTAAACTGTTTAAAAGAGTTCAGCTTGAGAAATGAATTTCTGAGATCACGAGGACTATCTCACAATCAATTTTACTATACTCATTTCAGTATAAGATCAGATGGAAAAATATATCCAAATCTAAAGAGAAATAAATAAATGTTGCAATTATACATGGTGATAATACAAATTTATAATATTTGAAAATAATGTACTTAAAAGAATATCATTAACAAGTTTAAAAAATTATAAACTTAAATAGGCACATTTAATATACATATTTGAAAGATTATTTAAAACAATTTCATCTAACCAAAGAAAGAATGTGTAGATGCTAATTCTCTTCACAATATATAATAACTAGAATTACCATAAAGATGATAAAATACCTATTTGTTACCTCCCAAAAATTAGGTTCCAAGACACAATATAAATTGAAAGTAAATGGTCATGTCAACCCTTTGCATTAAATTTCTGAAGAGCTCTATATCTAGGACAGGAGTGAATCCTATAAGATCTGGGGTTCAAGGTCTACAGTCATCAGGAGGCTAGAAAAGTTACTCTTACCTGATGTTTATTCACCATACTACAAGAGCAATAGAACAGAACATAGGCAGGAGCTAAAAGAAGTACATCACATATAGGAGCTACCTTAGTATGTTTACAGTCTTCTATTAGCACTTTTTCACTGTTGTGAAGTTATATACTTACGTGTCCACCCCCTAGTCTGTATATAATTGAGGCTGAGGACCTGCTCTCACTCACTTTTGTGGCCCGAGGACTATTGCAGGGTCTAACACAAAGTAAACAACTCTGTTGCATAAATGAATGAAATAATAGATCAACCACTCTGTGGATATCTATCAGTTCCTAATAACTTGTTTTCTGGGTTCTGATTCTTTGTGCATAATGGCTCTGGAATGGCTTCACATTCTGAATGGCCAGCTGTTCTTGGTTTGTGCTTGAACAATGTTGCCTGGTCAGTACTGAATCCTTGATAGCCACCGTCTGGTCCGTCACCAGTGAACTAATCTTTTTTTCATAACCTCCTCCCTTATTGTCTCTGATGGTCCGTCTTCCTGATGGCAAATCTACCTGGCCAATTAGATTCATGTTTCTTAAATTTTTAACATTAATTCCAACATTCTGCAAGTGCTGAGCTCTCTGTTTGGAATCCTAACATTTGCTAATTTCCACCCTGCCTGTTTGAATTCTTAGACTTTGGACTATTTCAGAACAAGATAACTTCTGAACATCACACCTTATTGATTATACTGACTTAACTTCTCTAACAAATACAATGCTCAAGTATCCTTTGTACTATCACTGAGACTCTGTCATGATACTTCTATCTTCACTGGCGAGAAGGACCAAACACGATCCCAGCCACTATTGCCCCCCAGCCCTCACAGCTCTGTACTGGATTGCTTGATCCCATCGCTCCCTGAGACCTATTCTAATATCTGTATGCTTCAAAACTGTAGTAAAGGAACCAGAGGAAAGAAAAATACTACTAGAAGGGAAAAAAGAGAAAATAGAGAAATTTGTAGCAAGAGTAAAAAGATAAAAATATATTCTAGATCGTAAATGAAAGTAATTTTGGATAACAAGAATGATGATTTTGAAAATGGAAAAAGCAAAAGAATTGGTACAGAGATAGTACTAAAGAGCTTTCTTTTCACTAGTTTGATCTTCCATTAGAATAAAGGAGAGAGGGTTTTACTGCAAGAGAGAAAATTCAGAGATGAGACTGAGATCTTAAGGAGATAGCGAATGGTTCTGACAAATGGCTGTGAGTAATTCTCCAGGGAATCAAGATACTTTGAACTAAAAAATAAATAAAGAGGTAATAGTCTGGGTGATGTTATATAGCATAAATATGCAGTTGGACAAATATCAGAAAATGCTGACAAGATAATTTACTAACTGTTCTTATCTACCAAAAAAAGTGACAGATGTTAATATAATCAAGATAAAACTTAACAGATTAATCATTTCTGAAGAAATGGACAGAGAAGTTAGGAAGAATGAAAATAAATACAATACTCAATTTAAAAAGTGATTTTTTTTTTTTTATTTTTGGTTCGCTACCTTCTTCCTTTAAAGCAAACTACTGTAACAAAATGAGGTTTGCATTTGGGTTATGTCCGAGGGCACCATTTAATTTCACAATTTCCACCTTAGTAATTATACTGAGAATATTTAATTCATGTGCATAGATGATACTCAAAAAATCTATGTCAACAATTGTGGTATTTTATTCTTTTGCCTATGGGCATTATTTTGCCTGTCCTCAAATAACATAATGGAAAAAAATATTAAATGTAACATTAATTAAAGTACAGAAATTAATATTACTATTATACTTACAGTATTTTAAATGAAAGACCAATGTATGGAATACTATCTTCCAGTGGCTAAAATTCATATTTATTCATATATATCTACATACACAGATATATACTAGAATGTATCTATAATTTAGATTTAAATATATAACATGTATATCTGTGTAATTATATAAATATAAAACCATAGATGTATTTACAACTTCATATATATAGGCACATATACATGATAAATCTTTTCCACTACACGATATAAATTCAACTGTCTTAAGAGTCAGTTAAAATAAATAAATTTAAACTATAATCGCATCATTAATAAAAGTAAAAACATTTTAGACTCATATATAACTATACAACCTTTAAAGTTGTAGCCATTTTAAACATATAATCCTTAAAACTACTTGGAATAATTAATGCATTATGCTCACTTTGGAAGTCATGAATAGGTTAAGCAACATGTACTAGGTCAGAAAACTAGGAAGTGGAGAATCAGTATTTTATAAGAAATCAAGTTCTTTAACTTTTAGACAATTTCTTGCAACCATATTTTAATGTATTTTAGTGCCTATCTACAACTCAATATAATTTGCAAATTTAACTAGACTCTCAGAAATATTTTTAAATGTCTTGGCATAAGACATTCCATTTTGAACAATAGGGATTCTAAGGCATCCATCTATCCAAGACTTTGGCCCACTCTTGACTTCTGTCTAGAAGATTATTACATGACCTACCACTTTGAGAAAATTGAAGTCATCAGGAATAAATATTCATGTTGGTATCTACAAAAGCATCCATATTTTCCTGAGTTCCAACATTTTCTATAGACTAAAAATTAAGGGAGGTTTTATTTCTAGACAAGATGATTCCATTAAGTGTGGCATGTTTTCAGTGTACTCTCTCCCTTTTCTTATACTGTGCACTACTAGGTCACTCTTGCTTCAAAAGGAGAACAGCAGATTCTGTCTTCATTGCTACTGAAACTATAATGGCAACCCTACTAGCCAAGAATCTGTCTTTTAAGAATTCCAGTGAAGAAGACCAAGATCTTTATATTAGGACCTCACTACCTTTGCTGATGCTTAAATTCTCAAATCTTATCTGAAAATAGCAGATCCTCTGGGTGATTCTATTGCAGCTAAAGTTTGAAAAACACTAACTTTAGGTATTAAACAGTGAAGTGGAATATAGAATAGAGAATCCAGACTCTCTAGAGGACTTTAGGAAAATCAGAAACTGGTGAAAAGTGTTTCGGGCATAGGTCTTTAGGAAACACATTGCTCTTTGTACATGGTCTAATTTCCCCACTATTGTCTTGTATCTCCTCAAAACAACTTTCTGGGATGACATCCATTACTCTGCAGTACTCTGTAAGCGGGAAGTATGCTTCCACAAAACCTGCCTTCGGAAAAGAATAAGGAATTTCAGCTTTCTGTGGTTGCAACTCGAATTAACGTAGTTTCATTTCTTTGTGAGGGATTTATCAAGTTTTTTCAGAAAAAGTTTGATTTAAAAACAAAACAGTACACACCTTCCTAGTATTGTTACAAATGTTATTACACTATAAAATCTGGTTCCAGGGTGGGCAAATTAAGTGAGGAACACTCCTAAACAGAACG
>NW_011888802.1:10201377-10203341 GCF_000151845.1 Pteropus vampyrus | reverse complement strand
CAAATCTTATCTGAAAATAGCAGATCCTCTGGGTGATTCTATTGCAGCTAAAGTTTGAAAAACACTAACTTTAGGTATTAAACAGTGAAGTGGAATATAGAATAGAGAATCCAGACTCTCTAGAGGACTTTAGGAAAATCAGAAACTGGTGAAAAGTGTTTCGGGCATAGGTCTTTAGGAAACACATTGCTCTTTGTACATGGTCTAATTTCCCCACTATTGTCTTGTATCTCCTCAAAACAACATTCTGGGATGACATCCATTACTCTGCAGTACTCTGTAAGCGGGAAGTATGCTTCCACAAAACCTGCCTTCGGAAAAGAATAAGGAATTTCAGCTTTCTGTGGTTGCAACTCGAATTAACGTAGTTTCATTTCTTTGTGAGGGATTTATCAAGTTTTTTCAGAAAAAGTTTGATTTAAAAACAAAACAGTACACACCTTCCTAGTATTGTTACAAATGTTATTACACTATAAAATCTGGTTCCAGGGTGGGCAAATTAAGTGAGGAACACTCCTAAACAGAACGTCAATCTCACAAACCTTTTTCTCAAGCCTCAGGCTGACTATATAATTTGCATATCATACAAATGGTACAACATAATTATACAGTACAGTTTAGAAGTTTCTACTATTTATGCAATACTTACAGACTCAGTCTCCAATAAAACCCAACTTAAAACAATTATTAATGATTTCTTAGCAAGTTAAATGTGCACATAATTTTAGATACGTAAGATAAAATCATGGAAACACAAATGATCACTTGAATTTTTAAAGAATAGTAATTTTCATTGGAAAAAAACTTCCACTTTATACAAATTTATGCTATTTATTAAATATAGTATTGTTTTTACCCCATCTATATAAAAAGCATTTTCAACAGGAATATGCTACAATTGGTAAGATTATTCTCAGAGATTGTAGTACTTTCATTTAAAAGGAATTGTTAGTATTGGAAACTGACACTTATAAATTTGAATGTTAATTACAGTCATTATTCATAGTCACTCCTCTTTTGGAAGTCTGGATAATCACCCTAGTGTTTCACCTTTCTCTGAATATTTAATGAACTACACAGGCTTGCTCCTAAGTATATCATTTGCTGTCAAAAGATTTTTACTCCAGAAATTCATTAAGATAACCCATGGTTTATCATATGGCATGCTTTGAAGCTCTGAACTATGACTGTTAAAATAGATATTTATAAAGATTTTTTTGTAAGCTGTGGAACAAAGAAAAAATACTGTAGAGCATTTTAAGATTTGGAGTGAAATACATCACATATATCCCAAACTTGTATTTTCATTAAAAATACTCTTTACAGTTTTGTAACTTGACTTAAAACACGGGAAGACAAAATCATATGAAATTGTCTCTAATTGTGGATTAAATTAAGAGACTTTTAATTTCAGACCCCGAGTTTATTTAATCTACATTAAAAAAAAAATTTGCTAAAATTTATTTTAATCACCAAGTATGCAAAGTAAAGGTATTTCTCACATCGATCATGACTGACATCATGAAAAGTGTTATGAGTCAAAAATAATGTAAGTCAAATCCATTTTCTCATAGAAATCAGTTACAACACAGGCTTAGATTGCTCGCCAAGGTGTATTGCCTACATTTTTATAGCAATGGCCAAACATATGCTGCATCATCAATTATCAGTTACTACATATATATATACTTAACTTGATAAAAGTTTCACATACACACTTCAAAATTAATATTACCTTAAAATCGTATAATACTTTTTACATTTCATAATACTATCAGACACATATACTCTAATTGCCATTTTAAGAAGAACTTAATAAAATTCTATATCATATAATATGTATGTACAAAAGTGTATGTAAGTTTTTATCTAGCTTCCATTTCCTGCTAAACTTCTACAACAATTTAAAAGAAACAAGGCTTGCAGAAACAAAATTGAAAATAATTTTTTTAGAGTGGATAATC
>NW_011888802.1:10194480-10200077 GCF_000151845.1 Pteropus vampyrus | reverse complement strand
AAAATTGCCTCTCTGAATATAACAACATTCTAAAGTCCTGGTGTTTAGGACTTCGGCATATGGATTTGAAGGAGAACACACCTTAGCCCATAACAAGGACAAAGAAGAAACTAGGAAAACTAGAAAATACATTAAGATCAATGAAAATAGAAACACAACATACTAAAATTTATGGATGCAGCAAAAGAAGTGCTCAAAGGGAAACCCACGTTTATAAATGCCTACATTAAAAAGGACCTCAAAACAACAATCTAACTTTACACCTTAAGAAACTAGGAGAGAAAAAAAAAAACCAAAAAACTAAAAACTAAACCCCTAAACTCAGAGTGGGCAGAAAGAAGCAAATAAAATTTAAAAAGAGATAAATAAAACGTAATAGAAAAATAGAGAATATATACAAAATCAATATTGGTTCTTTGAAAAGATCAAAAATAACCATTAGACTAAAAAAGATATGATTAAAATAAGACATTATTACTAAACTTACAGAAATTACAAGCATTATAAGAGCATACTATGAACAATTGTAGATAATTAGATAATCTAAATAAAATGGGTAAATTCTTAGAAACAAATCACCAACACTTTCTCCAGATTAAAAAAAAAAAACAAAAGACAATCTCGGTAGATCCGTAATAAGTAAAAAAATTGAACCAATAAGACAAAATCTACCGAGAGCTCAGGACAAGATATTTTCATTACTGAATTCTACCAAATTTTTAAATTAAACCCATTCTATTCATAAACACTTCCAAAAGCATAGAAGAAAGGAAATAACTCTTAAAATTTTCTATAAGGTCAGAATTACACTGATATCAAAGTGAGACAAATGTAGCATAAGAAAACTACAAAGTGAGACAAATGTAGCATAAGAAAACTACAACTCGATGTTTCTTATGAATATAGACAAAATAACATACTCAACAAAATATTTAAAAAAACATTCACAAAGGCACAGTAATGGATTATACACTATGATCAAGCAGAATTTAATCCCGGAATGCAAAGATAATATTTGCATTTGTCAAATATTTTTTTGACAGCACTAGGACTTTGACTAACTCCAGAAGATGTACCCTAAAATTCCAGTTTCTCTCTCAAATAAAAAGTTTTCATCATTTTTATCTGGCATCCATCTGTTTACATGTTTTTAGTCTTAATCAAATAGCATTTAGACACTGTACTAAAATACAAACTTAATTTTTCTCTAGCGTCTAAATACCATCAAACCAGGGGGTCAGATCTTATTCTCTACATATCTTTATACTTGATATAACAGATATTCATGGACTATCTATTGATTGAATACTTCTTTCCATGTTATAGAGAAAGAGACAAGTTCTCTGCAATGCCAGTTTTGTGATCAAAATTTTGAACGTGTTTTGGAACATAAAAATTCTTGACCATTTTATTTAACAGTAGCTAATATAAACTGCAAAAGGTTAAAAAAAAAAAGCATTGAATTTTAATGTACTCTCAAAGTGCTCTTTCTATTGGACATCTTACTGGCAACAGGAGAGAGTCAGTTCATTAATTTACATGTTTTCTGAAACTTGACGAGGTGTTTTCAACATCTGGGCAAAATAAAAACTGATGTAGACACTTGCCCTTTCACTAGCCATATGCCATCCTAATCTTTAACCAACCTTGAATATAACCCACAGTTATAATTAATCAATAAACAGAAACACAATTGCATTTAATGAAATAATTCTAATTGATTTATTACTTTACACACACACACACACACACACACGCATAATGACTGATTTCAACTTTGACATACTTTTAGATTAATTTCTGTATTTCCTCCATAAGATCGCAGAGAAATTGTTGATTTGCCTTCTTTTCCATTGCCCAAGGACACTCAAGCTGTTAAGTGTTTCCAGACCCATGGTGCATGTCTGTTCTCTACACTCATGAAAAAAATCTATAGTTTTTAAAAATATGAAACAAAGGTTTCTTATTTAATAATAACAACAATAAGGAAAAAGGACAAAAATTAAAACATTGAATCAACCAAGCATAATTGGGACTAATCTCAATGTTGTAAGCACCAAAATGTTGCTTTAGCATCTCTTAAAGATTTAGAGTAAAGTGAAAAAAAAGTTTACTCTTCATATTTTCATACTTCGTACTAAAGTATCCTATAAATATATGTGTGTATGTGTGTGTGTGTGTGTGTGTGTGTGTGTGTGTAGTCTGAATGAGTAACATTCTACTTGCTTTTAATATATAATTATTTTCTCTGAACTTTATTCTAAAATTTTAACATGTAATGCTTTCAATTCTACTGAGAAAAGATGTTAATTTATAGCAATATTAATAAATAAAATCTATAGTGAGTCATTATAAGTCTATTGGAACATTGCATTTTAGGATATTTTCTAGTAATGTAAAGCCATTAATTCTGGTGAAATAACTCACAGAGCAAAATGCAGTGCAAACATTCTTTGTAAAGTGTTCTGAAAACTGGAAGATAGCTAAATAATCAGTAGCAAAGACAGAGAACTAGCACCCATAAGTTGTGTTTTTATTTTTCCAGGAGCCCAGGAAAATGGAATGGTCAGCTTTATTGCTATTTTTGGTCATTACTTTAAATATGAATACATATTTTTTAATCTTTTAAGTGTAATGATACGATGGCCACAAAGAAGAATTTTCTTGTCAAAGAATACATTAGCTTTCAAAGGAAAATAGAGAAAGTTTATTAAAAAATTAGAATTTTAGATGGTAAGACCAAAGTGCAATGGCAAAACAAAACACTCTAAAAAATCAGAATGATTAGGTGCACTGTGGATCACAAATTATTGTACTTTAATTTTTAAATGAGCTTAGACATCTGTGAAATTTAAACCCCAGGGCCAATGATTTGTGTGGCAGTATGTTACAAAAGGAACAAAGCTTTGACATGCAAATTTCAGCTTTATGTTGCATCAGCCCAGGTAACCTTGCAAACAACCTTCACATACACACTGGAAGCTGAACGATGCCTCCCATATGGATCCATTTTCCCTTTCTCCTTCCCAATCAAGTTGACAGCAATTCTCAGTTCATTTTCCAAACGAACTGATAAAAGCTATGCTAGGCTTGTACCTGTTATTAACCTCCCTTGTACTATTATTACTCATATTTTTTCCTTTGAGATAAGCAGCTGAACACAGAAGCTGATCTTTGCATATGGTGGGCTATTAGCCCCAAAAAAGAATTTAAAATGTCAACCTATTATTGGGTCATTAATGTCAGGTCATGATATTTCAGAATTTGATGTTTTAACCTTTGCAGACATTAACCCATTTACAATACACTTTTAAAAAGAGTTTATTTATCCTTGAAAACAGTGATTGCATGCTCCAAGAATACTGTCCTGTAGTATTAGGCACTGTATATATCACAAGGATCATTAAGTGTATCTATGTAACCACCTCTTCAGCTTAGCGTGGCTTTTCATCTGTTATTTTAGAGGACTCCAAAATCATGGATGAAAGAAATGGTTAGATGTCTGATAGGAGAAATAAGGAGGAAAACAATTTAATAATGTTCTCTTTTACTATAGAATTACTCCCAATTCTGTCTTTCTGCTTAGACAATTTATAAGGATGATATTATCTTATTTCACTTCTTTTTTCATTGGAAGTCAAAATTGTTTCCTGTTATAAAAGTCAATGAAATCTATTTCACTACACGAAACAGTTTTATTGTGAACCATTAAAGCTATAATTCAAGAGGCTGAAGAAAATCTGTGATAAAATCATTTAAATAGGACATTCTGCACAGCTATGGCAATGCTTACATTGCTCTGGATACGTGGTCTACTTACAATGCAGATTCAAAATATTAGAAAAACACATAGCATGCATGTGTATTTTAACCAAATTAATTTATTTTTATTTTTTGCCTTTTTCTCATATTCCTACTTTTTAGCTAAACTGACCATGTCTTTAAAAAATATTTTGAAAACTAATAAATAATGAATAAGAAAGTAAAGGAATCCAGTCAGAGAGAAAATCATGACTAAGTAAAACAAATTGATCTATATTATCTTATGCTCAAAGGAAGGGATTTACTGTATATTTCTGCAAGGTAATTGCCACATAAATTATCCATTCACTGAGTAAATTATTCGTTTTCAGCTATTATTTCAGTACCTGCCATGTGACAGCACAGTGCCAGGCCTTACTGTGGTGAGCAGACTCTAAGGTAGCCACGATGATCAATACCTTGTGTAAATTCTTTCCCTTGAGTGTGGATAGACCTGAAACTGTCTTCTAACCAACAGCATAGGGCAAAGATGGTGAGATGTCACTAACATGATTAGGTTACTTGAGACTAACTTCCACATTTTCTTCTCAGTTTGAGCCCTTTGATGAAGCAAGCAGTCATTTAAGACAAACTCACCTGGCAAGAATCTGAGGGTGGCCTACAGGTAGAGAATGAGCAACTGGATTCGGCCAACAATTATGTGAGCTTGGAAGCTGATCCTTCCCCATTTTAGCTTTTAGTGAGACTCCAATCCTCACTGACACCTTAACTTCAACTATGTGAGAGACCCTGAATAGAGGACTTATCTAACCTGTGCTCAGATTCTTGATCAACAGAACCCTTGAGGTAATAAATGTCTTTATTTAAGTTGGTAACTTTATGGTAATTTGTTATGCAACAATAGGTAACTAATAAACCTAGGAATACCATAATGAATACAATCAATAATAGTTGTTGATTTTCAGGAGCATATATAGTTCACGGGGAAGGAACACACAGTTATAATACAATATGGTAACTGCCATAAAGAGAAAGATGACTATAGCTAAACTATAGGGACACAAATTCAGAAGAATGAGAAAAGGCTCCTGGAGAAGCAGGAGCTGAGACCTGAAGGATAAGTTATGAGGTGCTCAGGATAAGGGTGATATGTTTCTGTGCATCATGGTAAGGGTAGATGGTATTGGGTGGACGGTACTGGCATGTGAAAATACACAGAAATAAGAAAGTATTTTCTGGTCAACATATCTGGGATGTTAGAAACAAGGCAAGGAGTAGTAGGAGATGAAGAGTTAAGTCAAGACCAGATCATGAAAAGCCATGTTTATAATAAAAGTCATGTTTACGATAAAATTCTAAGGGTAATAAGAAATGATAAGATTCTTTAGAATTACTATACACAAGAAGCATTGCTTCAAAATATTTCAAATTGCTTGGATAAAGCATAATTTTCAAAAAGTTTAAAGTGTGACCTTACTACAAATATAAATATGTGGTCTAAGGTTAATTGATGAAGGGACACATGCCAAAGCTTATTTAAGAAGAGAACCAGTAAGATATTAAAATTGGTTCAAATGAGTATTTGAGTTAGAGATATTCTCAACTGAAAAAATGTCATTTGCATTAGTTTGGACAGAAATCATTTGCTTTGCTATCAATTTTCTACAGGCTGATGTCTCTATTCCTAAAGAGTTATAAAAGAACCAAGTCAGTTAAATATGCACTATTGCATAATCTCTTAATCATGTAATTCCAGAAAGGCCCACTAGACTATGTTCAGCAATCAGTTAAAAGGTCACGCAGTAATCACTGGCCTATTTGCAAATATTGGATAA
>NW_011888802.1:10142975-10193975 GCF_000151845.1 Pteropus vampyrus | reverse complement strand
AAACAATTTTATTGTGAACCATTAAAGCTATAATTCAAGAGGCTGAAGAAAATCTGTGATAAAATCATTTAAATAGGACATTCTGCACAGCTATGGCAATGCTTACATTGCTCTGGATACGTGGTCTACTTACAATGCAGATTCAAAATATTAGAAAAACACATAGCATGCATGTGTATTTTAACCAAATTAATTTATTTTTATTTTTTGCCTTTTTCTCATATTCCTACTTTTTAGCTAAACTGACCATGTCTTTAAAAAATATTTTGAAAACTAATAAATAATGAATAAGAAAGTAAAGGAATCCAGTCAGAGAGAAAATCATGACTAAGTAAAACAAATTGATCTATATTATCTTATGCTCAAAGGAAGGGATTTACTGTATATTTCTGCAAGGTAATTGCCACATAAATTATCCATTCACTGAGTAAATTATTCGTTTTCAGCTATTATTTCAGTACCTGCCATGTGACAGCACAGTGCCAGGCCTTACTGTGGTGAGCAGACTCTAAGGTAGCCACGATGATCAATACCTTGTGTAAATTCTTTCCCTTGAGTGTGGATAGACCTGAAACTGTCTTCTAACCAACAGCATAGGGCAAAGATGGTGAGATGTCACTAACATGATTAGGTTACTTGAGACTAACTTCCACATTTTCTTCTCAGTTTGAGCCCTTTGATGAAGCAAGCAGTCATTTAAGACAAACTCACCTGGCAAGAATCTGAGGGTGGCCTACAGGTAGAGAATGAGCAACTGGATTCGGCCAACAATTATGTGAGCTTGGAAGCTGATCCTTCCCCATTTTAGCTTTTAGTGAGACTCCAATCCTCACTGACACCTTAACTTCAACTATGTGAGAGACCCTGAATAGAGGACTTATCTAACCTGTGCTCAGATTCTTGATCAACAGAACCCTTGAGGTAATAAATGTCTTTATTTAAGTTGGTAACTTTATGGTAATTTGTTATGCAACAATAGGTAACTAATAAACCTAGGAATACCATAATGAATACAATCAATAATAGTTGTTGATTTTCAGGAGCATATATAGTTCACGGGGAAGGAACACACAGTTATAATACAATATGGTAACTGCCATAAAGAGAAAGATGACTATAGCTAAACTATAGGGACACAAATTCAGAAGAATGAGAAAAGGCTCCTGGAGAAGCAGGAGCTGAGACCTGAAGGATAAGTTATGAGGTGCTCAGGATAAGGGTGATATGTTTCTGTGCATC
This sequence comes from Pteropus vampyrus, assembly GCF_000151845.1. Lineage (NCBI taxonomy): Eukaryota > Metazoa > Chordata > Mammalia > Chiroptera > Pteropodidae > Pteropus > Pteropus vampyrus. The sequence goes on along the minus strand of NW_011888802.1, from coordinate 10,192,736 downwards.
ATGGTAAGGGTAGATGGTATTGGGTGGACGGTACTGGCATGTGAAAATACACAGAAATAAGAAAGTATTTTCTGGTCAACATATCTGGGATGTTAGAAACAAGGCAAGGAGTAGTAGGAGATGAAGAGTTAAGTCAAGACCAGATCATGAAAAGCCATGTTTATAATAAAAGTCATGTTTACGATAAAATTCTAAGGGTAATAAGAAATGATAAGATTCTTTAGAATTACTATACACAAGAAGCATTGCTTCAAAATATTTCAAATTGCTTGGATAAAGCATAATTTTCAAAAAGTTTAAAGTGTGACCTTACTACAAATATAAATATGTGGTCTAAGGTTAATTGATGAAGGGACACATGCCAAAGCTTATTTAAGAAGAGAACCAGTAAGATATTAAAATTGGTTCAAATGAGTATTTGAGTTAGAGATATTCTCAACTGAAAAAATGTCATTTGCATTAGTTTGGACAGAAATCATTTGCTTTGCTATCAATTTTCTACAGGCTGATGTCTCTATTCCTAAAGAGTTATAAAAGAACCAAGTCAGTTAAATATGCACTATTGCATAATCTCTTAATCATGTAATTCCAGAAAGGCCCACTAGACTATGTTCAGCAATCAGTTAAAAGGTCACGCAGTAATCACTGGCCTATTTGCAAATATTGGATAATTTTTTTTTTATTGTATAGCATATCAGAGAACACCTTCCTCTTATTTTCACCTATGACTATTTTCCTAGAAATTAAATATTCCAGTCACAACCATCTCCTCTGAATCTTGGATTTATCGACCCTTTTTCTCCTGGCATTTAAGTTCACAAAGGAGAAGTCTGAACTTTCCCAAATCATCGCATCTTTCCTTTCCTTTTTTTATTGCCATTTTCTATTGTTGCTTTGTTTTTCTAAACCCATGTAATTAAGCATTTTACTAGGTAGGTGAAATTACTTTTATTATTTTGATTGAAACATTCAATCACATTTAATTTTACACCTGATTTTCCTTTGTTGTTTTAATACAATGACGGTTGCTAACATTTATTGTACATTTATTTGTACTAGGCATTAGAATAAATGCCTTATCTGTTTTATCTTTGTAAAAACCTTATAATGTACTTAGAAGATATTGTTATAATCTCTCTTTTACAATGAGAAAACAGATGCATAAAGAGGTCACTTGCTCAAGGTCACATAGTTAATAAGTATTGGGATTATAGGTGTACTCAGGCTGATCAGTCCCACTTTGTTAGTGTAAAACCATCACCCGCTGATTAATTCAACAGATAGTTATGACACCTACAATATCCAGGCATGGTCCTTGGCACTGAGAATACCATACTCAACAAGATAAATCCTATAGCCTAGAAGACTTTTTAATGTTATGCTAAATTTAAAGTGAACACTGTGACTAAAAATAAATCTAAACAGTATGACAGAGCCCTGATTGTTTTCAATTGAACTACCACTATTCAATTCCCCAGAATTCCCAGAGAGTAGTCATCTGCCCTAGAATCCTCCCTAAACTCTAATTCTGCTATCGCAATGTTAACATCGTTTTAGTCACACATCTTTGTCATATCTATATTTCTGCCACAGTCTAGCTGTCCATTCTTCTTAATTTGAGGCTATGCTGTCTCCAACATACTATCAAGAATGTTAAATTGCTTTCTCAAATGTTCTCTGGGCTGTGTAGGAAATCATTTATAGAAGAGTTTCTGAGACTCACAGATTTTACATCCTCCAATTTGCTCGGCAATATATTCTTTAAGCCCCACAGTGCTGGGCAGCCATTACTTCTCTTATCCTCGACAAGGAGGGAACTCTGCAATGCTGGCATCTGCCCTTGGCTTAGATCAGTGGCCACAGAGGTCTCAGGCCTGGGCGAATCCCCTCCTTGTAGAATAATGGAGCAGCGGACTGTGTGTACCTCCCAGTGCCATTCCTCTAGTGATCCTAAGCTGTGCAGGGATGGTCACTTCTTCTGCCTCAGCCTGGTCTTCAGACAAGTTCATAGGGTCTCAGCTGCTGTGAAGACAGAGCTATCTTTTTTTATATATTTCAAACAGGAAGATCAGTTCTATTTCATAAAACACCATTAGATGGTTAGATCATAGGCAGTGTTCACAACACAGCTCCAAGTGTTTCATGGCTAGATCTTCCTTTCAGAGATGGACAGTAGGCTAGGGTTTTTATCCTTTGTGCTCTATGGTGATGTGAGTTCCTTTTCTTTCCTAGTTGTGTTCCTGCTCTCTTCTTTCCTTGGATTCTTATATTTTTGTAAAGTATATGGGGAGGGTATATTAGGATCAACTAGTCAAACTGCATTTTATATAGAAAGTTCTTTATTTAAATGTTGACTATGTCCAGTTTAAAACTTACTAATTCATAGAGAGATTCTTATGCATTTAGGGACATAAGATTCAAGTAGCCCCTTCCTGCCCTCACTGACTGATCAGAAAATAAAGTTGGCAACCAGAACAGAGAGGATATAGAGAGCCCCTATACAATCAGATGATTATCTCCTGCCATGGCATTAGGTTTAGTGCTGTTAATTGAGACTTTATTTATGCATAATCTTGCCCATAATATTTATTTTTAGTATAGTTAAGCATTATATTATTACCAAAGGAACAATACCCAGAGTGTATATGCCTACACCATAGAAGAAGAAACCATGTCTTCAGTGTTATTTCTTAATTACTTATTTAGTCACATATAGTAAAATTTGCTGAACTGATGCTTATTATTGTCGTTTATCTCTAGATCTCTGCCTTCTGCCTCTCTGCTCTCCTGTTTTGGTCCTTCACAAACCCACTCCAGATTACCTCATTTCAGGGGAATATTACTATGACTTACATTCTTACTAAATGTTTTTAGAGGGTGACAACTGAGTATGTTCTCTTTATTTCACTTATGACTTGTTGCCTGATATTCCTAAAGCATTTCATCTTTGTCCAACAGTTTTTTCTCTTTCTCAAAAATAATGGTTTTAGCAGCTAACTTTATAAACAAGAATGCGTATCACCAAGCTATATACTATTTAAGACTGATCTCTTTGGTGCAAAGAAAACATATGTTCCAGAGAGTTAACAAGTAAGGTATAAGTCACAAAAGAGTAGTGTTAGAAACAGATTGCCCATCTATCATGATCCCTAGGAAAATATTTTTGCTGGAAGTGACAGGTTGCTCTCATTCTAAAGTTGGTTTAAATGTGAAGCCAAACATGCCCATACGACAGGTTTTATTTCTCCCCCAAATGTCACTTTCAGCAAAGCTCAGTAGATGTACTAATCCTACCATTGCTATGTATGGAACAATACTTTGACATTATTTAGGGACAAAGTAAAGGTCAAACATTTGTCTCATATCACTGGGGCTTCAGGGAATGGATCTAAATTATTTCTGTGGGTGCAAAAACTGGAAACTACAGTGTATATCAAATAATAGGTCAGCTTCTAGGTTCCCAAGGTAGATCTCGGAGAATATGTTTACCATTTGAAGGCAAAAATAAATATTTTTAAAAGGCAGTATGTTTGAGCATGATACATACAAACCATACATAAGCCAGTGGAGTTAAAACAGCTCTTTCAATTCAAATACAGAACAAGATCATGAATTATATACAAGCATAGTACAGTATATAACTTAGCTATGAAAATGTTAACATTTCACAAATGTGTATATATATGTGTATACACACATACACACACACACACACACACACACACACTGTATATTTTTAAAAGGAGTTTAGTATGCTCAGGATTTAAATTAAAGAACTTAGTATAGAATTTTCACGTGAGGATTTTCTGTTAAGAAAAATCAATATATAATACCATCATCTTCCTATTATGCACAGTTTACATTATTTCACTACCTAATGAAGAGTAATTGACAAATGTCCACATTTCCTAGATATACAATGCAAAGGTCCATTACACTTCATCAAGTATTAAAATGGTATCATTATAGTATGCACAACATACTTTTGTCACTATAGTCAGTGGGTTTCATCACTTTCCCATCATGGTCCCTATTTTTCCTACTGCTGTGACAAGAGACTAAGGACATAGAAGAGCTGCCTCCTTCCCCACTCACCCCATTCGCCCTTGCCTGAACCACTATTAGCATGTGGATTTGCCATGGGATCAGAAAAGCAGAAAGGTCCCCAAGGTCACCAAATAGAATCATTCAGAGGATGTAACTACAGGTTACTTGTGTTAAACCAGGTTTTAGTAGGAACACTTCCTAATTAAAAAGATAAATGTGAAATGCGTAGAACAGGACAGCACTAAAATTGCCCATCCATACCACAAGCTCAATTGGAAAGCAAGAAATTAGGAAAAACAAAACAAAACCCAAAATTCTACCTTCATGTGGGCAGACTCCTGTGTCCCACAAAATATAAGGATTCAAAAGCTCTGTAGGGACTTGGATTTGGGTAAAGGAAATTCAAGAGTCTTTTGACTCTCCCCATTTTATAGCAGTTGATCACCAACAACAGTGGCACTCACAACCCCCTTCACTGACATGACTGAGACCCGCTCATGCAGGACGGAGTGTTTAACTCTGCCCTATAACAAGTGAGATCCAATAGTGACACTACACCTCGATGCAGCTGCAGCAATGGTGGTGGTGGCTGAATCAGCCCTGCAGGCTCTTTTCTCATCATTTAGCCCCATGTTGGGCCTATCTGTGGGACTTGTGAAATACAATGCAGAGGCTAACACTCCCACTTTTAATAATGAACATGGAAATGAGAACACTAGAAAACCAGAGTGAGGATAGGCTCATGTAGAGAAGGAAGAAGAAAAGGACCCATCGCATCTGTGTATGAAGTCACAGTTAACTTTCAAATTGCACATACGTGAATTCAGAGAGCAAAGACTATCAGAACAAGTATAGACTGAGGTTAAATTACAGACAGGACCAGAGTGACATACCCATGGGGGCAGACAATGATAGATCTAGGATATAATCTAAGTTATTCAATATACAAAGAAATAAGGAAATTTAAAAAATTCTCAGGGGAAAAGACAAAAAAAAATACCAACCTGAGATGACACAAGAGCTGCAATTATAAGATTGTGACCAAACAAAGATCTATGTAGTAAGTCTGACAAGCTTAGTGACCTAAAGTAACCTCAGAGTGCTCTGATCTAGAATTTCTAACTGGGCAAGTCATGGTGGGTAATTATCTCCCAGGCTTACAACTCCTTTAGTGAAAGGTTAATCTCTGCCTTAAGCAAGCTCTGTCCACTGTGCTTGTGCATACAGGTTAACATAACTTTGAAGTGCTAGAGTGATTCTCTTTTCCAGGCCCCTCAGAGGAGTAACCACCCTTAAGGGGACACATGGTTTTTTTTACCCTTATACTATCCCTATCTACTATAAATGCTAAATGTTAGCTGTCCTGTATCCACCAATGTAAAAGAAGTATGTATCTGTCCATTTTACTTTTTATCCTATAGAGACTTCCCCCTTTTGCCTCCTTAATCTACCACCAATGGATTTCATGTAATCTTTCTTAGATTCTCTCCTTTAATTCCAAATGCATAAAACAAACTGCAAAACTGCCATTCTCTAGAGCATTTTCTTAGTCTTTTGAGATCTTGCTTCCAGGTAGGTTTTCAGTTTGGCTTAAATAAACTAATAAAATCTTATAGAATTTTCCCATAGGTTTGGACGTTCTTATGTAGACAAGATAAAGACTATAAAACAACTATTACAGCAAATGCTCCATAAAGAAAAGGTGAGTACTCTTGAAATTAATGGAGACGTTCTCAGCAATGAAATAAACATTTAATATAAATGAATATAAATGAAAATATAAATGAAAAATACAATAACAGATAAAAATTTTACTGCAATGTCTTAAAAGTAGAATTGAGATGACAAAGAAAAAAGTGTAAAGATAGAACAGCATATATCACCTAAACTGAACAGGAAAGAAAATAATGTAGAAAATTGAACAGTCTCAAGGAAATACACCAAAAGGTCTAACATCCGTGCCATAAAAGACCAAGAAGAGGAGAACTGAAACAGAGAAAGTAGTTAAAGAAATAACGTCTGAAACTTTCTCAAATTGGTTGTGAAAGGCTTAAAAAAGCTAAGATATCACCTTAAATACCAACTTCCAGCTGAAGAAAAAAAAAAAAAAAGATGTTGGGGCGGGAAGAGTCAGTTAAAGGAGATTATCAGAGAAAGCATGGTAAACAAGGGTAAGGTTGCTATGCAGATGTAAGTCTTTGTCTTCTTCATAGATAACAATTACTAAAGATAAGAGATAAAGTGGGGGGACAACCTTACAAAGGGAGATCACCTTTACAAATGTAAATATCTTTTATAAAGGGTAACTTCTAGGTTTTCAGAGCTTCTCACTGTGTTGGTTGTTTCATAAAAGTAACCAACCTAAAATAATCCTTATGCCAAAGACATATTTTGGAGTGACAAATTATGTTCCCTTACAGCTCCTGAGCTATAAACCTGTACAGCATATTATTGTACTGAGCATTGCAGGCAATTGCGAGATAATGATATTTGTGTAATGTGTTGCACAAAGACCTTATAAAGGCTAAGACCTCACTAGGCACTAGGATAGGAATTTTTATTTTTCAGTTTTGTTATAATCTTATGGGACCACCATCTTCTATGCAGTCAGTCATTGACCAAAATGTCATTATGCAACATGACTGTACATTCTGAAACTTACTCATCTTATAAGTAAAAGTTTGTACCCTTTGAGCACCTTCGACCCTTTCCCCTACCTCTCATGCCCCACTCCAAGCGACTACCAATCTGTTCTGTTTCTATGAGTTATTTTTTAGATTCCCATATGAGATCATATGTTTAACTTTTTTTGATGAGCACATTTAATTTCTACTCTCCTAGCAAATTTCAATTATACAGTACAGTGTTATTAATCATAATCACTATGTTATATATTAGATCCTCAGACCTTATTCATCTAATAACTAAAAGTTTGTACCCCTTTGCCAATAAATCCCTATTTTCTCCACTCCCCAGCCCCTGGCAGCCACTTTTCTACTTTAACTTTTTTTTTTTTTAAAGATTCCACATATAAGTGATACTAAGCAGCATTCATTTCTGTCTGACTTAATCTACTTAACATAATTCTCTCAAAGTTCACCCATGTTGTTGCAAATGGCAGGATTTTTTTTTTTTTATGTCTAAATAATATATGTTTGTGTATGTGGACAAAGGCATAAAAATCTTCACCAAAATGTTACCAAGTCAAATCCAGCAAAACAAATTATTATATCATAATCAAGTGGGGTTTATCTTGGTAATGCTAGTTTTGTTAGACACTCGTAAATCAATGTAATATACTGTATTAATAAACTAAGAGAAATCACATGATTTTATAAATAGATGCCAAAAAACCTTGATAACATTCAAGATTCAATGATGAACTATCAGTAAACTAGATATAGAAATGTTCCCTCAAACTAATAAGAACATTTACAAAATACTCATATCAAAGTCATACTTAATAAAGAGTGAATGCTTTCCCCTTGTGATTGGTAGCAAGGTGAGGATGTTTGTTTTCACCATTCCTATCCAATATCATGCTGAAAAGTCTACCAAATACATAAAGAAAAAAATTAAAGCATGTGGATTGATAAAGGAATAAATAAGAATATTTACATCGTATACAATTGCCTAAAATAAGACATGGAATCTATCAAAATTTCTTGTAACTTTAAGTAAATAAAGGAAAGAAGGGCACCAGGTAATAATGTTAATTCCAGTCAAAGTGATCTTTAGATTAATGTAACCTCAAGAAGATTCTTTGAATAGACATACTTATACTAAAATTTATATGGATAAATAAAAGACTTGAGTAGCCAAAATAGTTTTGAAAAAGGATCAAGTTGGAGTACAAACAATATCTGATATCACAATGTACTCCAAAGCTCTAATAATTAAGACAATGGTTAAAGCGGGGACAGCAAACTAGTGTCCATGAGCCAAAACCAGCTCAATGCTTGTTTTTGTAAATAAAGTTTTAGTGCACAAAGCTGTACTATGTCATTTACATGGTCAATGTTATTTTTGATGTAACAACAATAGAGTTGAAAACAGTTATGAGAGTTACCACAATTGCCAGTAGAAATAACTGCTTATTTTAAAACACGGACAGTTAAATTTCAACTACATATGCTGAAACATATTGTTTCAGAAATCAGTTTTCAGCTTTTATGCAAATTTTTTAATATATCGATGTAGGTAATAAAATATATAAAAGCATTAACATGTTTAGAGGAGAGGTAAGAATGCCTTTTAAAAGAAAGAATTATCTAGAATTCTGTTAATTCTCCAACTTTTGGAAGTTTATAAAATAAAAAAGAAGTATATCCAAACATCACCACCATGAAATTTTAGTTGTTGTAGATACTAATACTTTAACTGATACTGAGCATTCCATATATTTTCCACAGTCAGAGTAATATATTTGGGCATTTATAAGTAAACTCACAAGCTTTTCTCTTCATGAAAAAGGTTTTTTACCCATATTATTCTTCATTTTTCTTTAAAATGTATTAGAAACACCATGCTATTATGTCCCTCTATTAAAAAAAATAGCTGCATATGTAATGTTTTAATGTACCAAAATTGAACTATAACATTTAACATTAGAAATGTTTGTAGTTTCAATTTAATCATTGTACTAAATTATTATAATGAAATATCTGCTTCTTTCAAATCTCGGGCTCTTTTTATTTTCTACTTGTATTTTTTGTTGTTCATTAAATTTCCTGCCTCCTAAATCTTCAGAGATTATATCCATTGTTATTATAAAATATCATTCCCCATTTAATGTTGGCTTAGAGCTAATATTTATCAGGTATTCACCTTCCCACTTTTGTAGCATTTCACTAAGTAGGTATCCCTCTGTCCTCAACCTGTTTATGCCTTTTACACTTGCACGATCTTTTAACAATATCATAGAGCTAATGTTGTTCTTTAACTCATGTTATGATTCTTTATATTTTAATAGGTTATTGAATCCAATTATATTAATTTATATTTGCTCTTATTCCTAAATCTTTTAATATTCTTATTTATAATATATTGTTTTCCTTTTGTTGCCTTTCCAATTATCTTGCTTTTTGTTCCTTACTTTACAATAAGATTGCCTTCTCATAATTGTAATTTGTGTATATATTTCTATTCTAGTTATTTTCAAACTATAATATTTAAATGCTCAATAAGTATATATAGGTCCCTACATGAATTTTAGTGTACATTTAGGTCTCCTCACCTCACACCCTACTCCTAGATTTTGAGATAACTAGTAACTTTAGATACATTTTTATTCAAGGCTTTGAATAGCATAGGATAACATGCACACAATTTTATTCTATTATGAATATATAGGATGAGAGAATCTAATATATTACTGCATTATTTTCAAAAGAAATCACAAGACAATTATATACATTAAAAGAAAAGGTGAACTGGGACCAGATCTAAGATAACCGAACTGAGTAAAACTTTCACTAAGCATATTTGCACTTTTTCTCCATGACTTCTCAATTCTGGTTCTTAATTATGCAACAAGACACCCAACATTCACATTTAAGAGTGTTTTTTACTATGTCATTTAACAAGTAAGTAATATATACGTGTATCTAATATATATACATATATAATTTGATACAGTAATATATATACATATATATTAGAAACTGTATCAAATTAGGGAAGGGAAACCCCACACAACTAAAAATAGCGTTTCACTTCACGAAACTATCAGTTTAATGGGGCAGCTGGAAATATACACTTAACATTCTCTGGGTTGTCAAATGTAATGAAATAAGTGCTGTGGTGGTCAAAATATTAAGTGCTACAGGAGCACGTAGGAAAAGAAACCTATTCAACCTCTTGAAAGAAAAGACATCAAAGAGTATTATTTTGCTTATTAGGGTATACAGGATATGGTTATAAAAAGAGAATAAAAACTCGAGATAAAGTTAACAGTTGTGAAACAGAGTAACAGAACAATATTCATTGTGGCAGGATGATTATCATAGAAAATGAGGAGCTACAAGATGAGAGGCCAGAGTATCAAGGATTTTAGGGATAAAAAGCCTCAAAAGTCTTAGTGAAATATTGGACCTTATCTTAAAGGAACTGTTATTAATTATAGGTCTCATGTAAATCAGAACTTTATTATTATTCTAAATAGCAGGTAAAATTTCCCCATTTTTAAAAAGCATGCAAAGTCTATATACATATTGACAAAAAAGGACAGCTTCAAGTCATGTGTTAGTGATCCTGGTGAAAGCTAATATGCAACTCAAAGAACCAGAAAAATAGTCTAGATTCCAAAAGAACAAGTAAACCATGTCATTTGAATGGAGGACAATTTTTTTTCCAGTGGTGTGCAGAATAGATAGCAATTCACTATAACTACACCTCATAATGAAAATAATCATTATACAAACAAAAAAAATTAATAAATTTTTGTATGTGTTTTAATAAATTTATTTCACAAAGGTGTTGTTTTCTTATATATTTCTTAAAGTTGATAAAGGATGTTAAGTGTTTAGTTCCAGCTGAGCCAAAGAAAATATAGCTTTTAGTCAGCTTCTTTCTCAGTGAACATAAAATTACACATTCAATTTTGAAATGGAACTACAATTTAGTAAACATTTAATGGCTATATGAACATATTCAGAATAAATTATGGCTGAATACAGAATTTATGAGTTTATTTTTAGATATCAGGGCACTATGTTTCCATCCCATGAAGTTATTTGACAAAAAATATCTCAATCATAAAAAATGATTTATAAAATCATGTTTTTACTATCTTAATTATGCATGTGTTCTTAATATAGAGGTAATCAGTACATAGTCAACACAAAAAATATTCTATTGTAGTAAATATTAGCGACCCAATTCTGTAATGACTACCCTGAACTTTACTGCTTAGATCTTCATACATGGATTCCGGGGAATGTTTTTATATTACCTTGTCTGAAAATATTCCTAATTTTTAGATAAGTTAAACGACTTTTTTATGTTGTTATATACAACATAAAAAAGTCATTTAACTTAACGAAACTATCATTATATTGTAAAATTAAGGTCTCTTTAGAGTAACCTCTGCTTGACAATATCTGAAAGAATTAGGCCAGTGGAATCCTCTTTCTGCTGAATCCTTGGTGGTCAAAAATTGTGAGGACTTGTTAAGTTCTTCATAAGTATTTGTTGCACATTTGGATGAATGCATGCAAAAAATGACTTTTCCTCTTTTCTTTCTTCTTGATCCAAACTGGCTTCCTACTCACTTGCTTCTTTTCTTTCCTTATCCTTCTACCTTTATACATAATGACTACTCCCTTAATCATTAAGCCCTTAGATCAGCATCAGACAGTCTGAGTAAGCCTCAGGTCTGTTGACTACAGAAACAGAGCTTCAGTCAAACTAAAGAGAACAGCTTGAACTCAGTTGTGTTCGGCTCCTTCAGACCCATGAAGGCAGAGTGACCCTACCAGTCCCATCCCCTAGAAATCAGATAGAACAACTCCATGACTGACAGCAGGCCCTGATGCAATGATCAACTGTCTCCTCCATCAGCCTGGACCAATCAGTAGAGCCCATGATCCCAACTCCCTTAGCTACCAGTGAATTCTCCCTTATATAATCTATCTCATTGAGGCCATCAGGGAACCAGGTCTTTGATCACTAGCTCACCTGTGTCTCTGGGTTTGGTGCCATGTTCGTAAATAAACCTTTAATTTCTTTTCTCCGAACCCTTGTTCACATCTCATTTTGCTTTGATACGTGCAAGCAAACACTGCCTCCCTCCCCCTCTCCCGGCTTTTATTCCGGTAACAATCCTAATATGCTTTCTTTTACAGAAATTTTGATGATTCTAAGATTTACAAGGTGGTACAAAGGACCCATCCACGTCAAAAGTCTTGGGGGTAAAAACTCAAAGAACCATAGTTGGTAGAGTCTGCTTTCTGATTTCAGACTTTTGATAAAACTACAGCAATCAAGAGAGAGTGTTAATCATGAAAGGATATATAAATCAATGAAACAGACTCACATATGTATGATCAAAAGTTATTCAGCAAAGAAGCCTAGATAAATAAATGAGGTAAAGAATGTCACTATTTTACAAGTATGATTAATGTCAGGGAAAAAAGAGTCTGTAAAAGGTATTGGAAAAGTAACAAATGTAATTTTCATAAGGTAGTGATAAAACAATTTCCAAGTAAATTTAGCAGAATAACTAAACAAGTGCATTGTTTCTCATAATGCAGCCCATGGAATCTCTGAAATAGTTTATTTCTGAGTCATGCCTCAGAGCAAGACTGCTTCACATTAGCACATAGTTTACATATTTATCAAACCTAGAGATAATGTGAATGCACACAAGAGTCTGAAATCGACCAGTCTTAAAGGAAACCTTTCTGTGAGTTGAAAAAACAAATTGGGAGACATTAGAAATTTTGTGCTGTGACAGATATAAGTATAGATCTTGATAGTGGGTAAACATATAGTATTACCTCTGCTTTATGATTGTTGATATTTGCTACTTTTGTAAAACTCTTTCAAAGGCACTTGTAAGCTTAAAATGGGAAAATTTGATAGCTATTTCTGTGTCCAAATTATAGGTTCTCAGAGTTATAATTACGATTTTTAAATTTAGTGACATACCAATTACTTAATAATTCTAGTCCAATTTATCCTGTTTATAATAATATAAAAATTTACAGTTTAAATGTAAGAATTTTCCTGCATTCTTTTGTTTTATTTAGTCCTACCTTTTGACACAGTGTGACTTTTAATACTACTCAAATAGTGCTAATATCTAGATTGCAAAGGGAGAGATATGAAAAACAAAAGCCTGTTTGTTCTGTTCATATGACTTCTCATTATCACGTGTATTAATGAAAGTATTGGGTCAATGAAAATAATTGAATAAACATTTTTTTAAAGAAAATTTCCTAGTATTTTTTTTTTTATTGTCAGAAGCATATTTCCCCTAACCACAATAAAAGCTTAAAATTATCATTAGCTTCAACTTACTTTTACTAATTAAAAGGAGTGCACAAAGAATGACTGATTCCTAAGAGCATAAGGACTGGTAATTGTAATGTTAACAAAATACTACCAGCAAAATCTTCAGCAACCAATTAAAATACATCACTAAGTGGTCAAATCCTTTTGTTAAGGTATAATTGTTTAAAAATAATGATCTCAATCATTTCTTCAGAATTGGGTATCTTTCTGATCTCGGGGTATGTGTGTGTGTGTGTGTGTAATTGTATTATCAGAACATATGGAAATGTTTTGAAACTAAAAAAATAAAATTAAGACATGAACAGAAATAGATAAATATTCAAGAACAAATAGATCTGAATGACATGAAAATGTTGGCTCTGTGTTAAAGGAGTTATAAAAAGTATAAAAGGCATTTTACTTTATATGCTTTTTGAGGAATTACAAGAAATATAGATAACCAATTGCCAAAGAGAAAAAAAAAATCATTTTTTCTGGAAATAGAAATTCGATTACCAAACATCCATCAAATAACAAACTGAGAAATATTCTCCCATGGATTACCTGCTAATAGAATGGTCTTGTGCAGTAAAACTGAGGCAACATCAATTCAGTCAGAATATTCCTTTGTATTTCACCCCACTCTTGTCAGTTTTTATAGCTTACTTTGAGAAGAGTAGTATAGAAATAGAATCATGACAAATTGTCGTGGCTTGGCGATTTAAGACCTCTTAGATAAAATTAATAACAAAGTAATTATGTTGGTGTCATTACACTAAACAGATGTTATAAAACCATTTGACACAGAAAAATGTTAATCTTTTAGAAAAAAAGTATAATATTTACATATGTTTCAAATGTTCATACAGTGATGTTCAAAGTATATGCTGGAAAGATTGGAAAAAGATACATTCTCAGATATGTTGGGTGCACAGTAGACTCCAACTCCTTTGGAGGAAGTTATCCCTCACTGAACTACATGATATTGGTTACTGAGAAGAATTAAAGTAGTTTAAGAGTTGTGCCCAAAATATGTGAGAAGAGCCAAAGCATTGGACTTTACTTTTCTTCTCCCCCACATAACGACTACTAATTCAGTTTTAAAGAAAAGAATTTTGGTAGACACAAGGAGTACAAAGATAAAAGTACCACACACATTTTTAATTTTTAAAATTAAAATATACATACAAGAAAGTGAATGAATTTTGAATCTGTACCTAATTGTGTAACCGACACTGAAATCAAATAACATGGTAGTTTGCCTTGGTTTGTTTCCGATTTCAACAGGAAACTACAGTTTTAACTATTATATAAGAAATTAACTTCTGATGTCAAGTTTATGTTGGCTTCATTTTTTAAAAAGTTGGAAATGTCCCTTTTTTGTTCTGTCTCCATGAAGAATCTGTCTTAGGTTGGAGTTTTTACATTATTTGGAAGAATCCACTATTAAAAACCACTAAATCTAGCATCTTCTCTGTGGGAAGTTTTTTTCAATTTTATTAACAGAATATGAATTATTCAAGTGTACTATTCTAACTTTGCTATGTTACTTTTTCCTAGGAATGTGTTCATATCATCAAAATCTATTGGAAAAAATGTGGTTATGCTATTCTCTTATGAGCAGTTAAATACTATAAAATATACAATAATGTCCTCTTTTTTGTTCATATTACTAATTTATACCCTCATTAGTTCCTTTTAGGTGCTCACCAGTTTTATCTTACTCTCCACAAAGAAATAATTTTTTTCTTTCAATTAAATATGTTTCTATTTTATAAATTACTGCTTTTGTCAATATTTTGCTTGTTCCTTTCTGTTTAATTTGCAGCTATTTTTAAATTTTTCTCTAGATACAAATTCTTAGTCTTTCCTGTTAGTATATGCATTCTAAAGCTACACATTTTCCCCTGAGCACAGCTATCGCAGCATCCCATAATTTTTTACACCATGTTTTAATTTCTAATTTAGATTTTTCCTACTTGGTTTTTGTTACTAATTTTCTAGCTTCATTATGCCATGTTCATATAATATATTCTATCCTTTAAAGTATATTGAAATGATTTTATTGTCTTGTATGTTTGCATACTCAGCGTGTGTATGTGTATGTAGCAAGTCAATAGCAAACCCAAAGAACCATGAAACATTTACCATAAAATTAAGTGTAAAAGTGCTCTTTGCCCCTTCTCCCCAAAAAACCTAGAAGTGGAATAGGGAAAAACAAGAGCAATCACAGAACTGTGAGTTATCATCATCTGTATGGAAGGAAACAGAGGAAAGCAACCAAGCACCTGAAGGACCTGAGCATAGACAAACTTAGGGGCTACACTCAACTCTTCGATGACTTCTGCAGTTTCTAGCCAACAAGGAAGGCTCTTGGAGTGGGTCCTCTTTCGAGATGGATTCTTATATAACAATCACAGGAGTGACATCCCATTATCTTTGCCATATTGTATTAGTTAGAAGAAAGTTATAGGTCTTGTCTGCCCTAAAAGGGAGATAATTACACAAAGACATTAGCACCAGGGAGATAGCTTAGAGTAGGTCTGCCAGAGTCAGTTTTGGGCAATTGACTTTACTGCAATCTTTCAAGGTGAAGTAAGGTGGGTCCGTAGTTTATAAAAGCAGGTCTTTCCAGACAATCCAGATAATTTTTTCCAGGTATCAAATTTGTATCTACTTTGTGTCCTTCCCATCCATTAAAATTCAAAATTCAGTCTTTTGGCTCCCACTTTTAATTTTTATTATATTCTCCTTGGCTTCTGTGCTGCTAGACCACAATTTAGTCATTGGCAAAGCCCTGGAAGTAAAATATTGTATAAAAGCTGGGCCAATCTCTATATGTTGCCTATTACAGGAATCTATCTTGTTGCTTTGGGTTCATATCTTACAAGGTAGTTCATAACAGCCCTTAATTTTTAAAAAAAATGATTTTATAGCCATTTCTCTATATCCAACATCTTATTTTATTCTTTTTCTAATATATTTATTCTTTACTGAGACATTATTCTAAAAAAGAATACAGTGGAAATAATATATCTTTATTTCTGTAAGAAATTTATAAGACATCATTTATATTATGTTAATTATATTAAATATGATGGGAAATATATGTATGTTGATAGCACATTTAAATATTTTCCCGACAAGTTGTATAATTGGTCCCTAGCAGTTAGTGGATAGCTTGAATTTCCAGAGACAAATTCAGTCCCTAGTCATTTAACTCAACAATTGGCCTGTCTTCTTTAACATTTTTATAAATGATTTTGTAGAAAATATAGAGAAAATATTTTATCGTTGGATGATCTTAATCTAGAATGGATTATTTAAGACACAAAGATTTAACACCATGTAATAAGATCTTTGTCCCTGTTTATGAGGAGATTCATAATTGAGAAGATTCTATAACATCCCAATATAACACAGCTAGGATTTGAGGTATTATCTGACTTCGACAATCAATTCCCTCCTTTCCATCACCTAAATGTTATACTTCATTAAAGATGGAAAACAAAGAAACAAATGATTTAAGAAGGGAATAACTGCGGAAAGCATATCTTTCTTTTTCTCAAATAGAAAACAAGAATGTTATAAAATGTTATAAAATATTGTATTGGAGAGGAGGAAGGAAAGAAAAGATATGTCCTATGATGCTGAGTTGTCCTTTCCAGCTGAATGGGAAGCAATTAGGTGTGTTGGTACAACTTGGAGACACATCCTCTGTGCTGCAAGTAACAAGTATTTCTACTTTAGTATATAACTATCTTTTAAATATCCAAATGATAACTTTTATTTCACATGACTATATTATCTTTGTTTCCTTTTATTCTGTTTGACTTCTCTTTTATTACCTCTGGTTTTCATTTTACTGTAGAATAGAGGGGGACTTTGAACTCTTTCATAATAAGTTAAATGGCTATTCTCTGATACATAAAAATTCAAACCAAGGTATTACATCTTTATGATATTTTATACTCTATCAGTTCCCTATAGAAATCTCAACAACATGGAAGTGGTAGGATAGAGAGGAACACAATAAGACAAGAATAGCTTTATTCATGGCTTAGTATACTCAGTAGTATATACCAGTGAGGCACATGAGAAGGTGATAATAGGAGTTAATTCTCAAATTTTTAACCCTTTTGTTCCTCAAGGATTTGCAGGAAACATATTTACATTATTCAATTAACTTGAAATTTTATACTCTATGAAATGTATTTAAATAAAACAATATAAATTATGATCATTTGTAAGGTCATGGATTCTATTCCTTTGCTTTAGGATGCTTTTGTCTAAATCCATGACTTACTACTGACTAAGCTGTATTTGATTGGTATCTGTCAATCATTCTGTTCTAATGAACATATCTATACTCTGAAAAGAGATAGCCTAAAACACATGACATTAGTGCTAAATATAAAGCTCCTTTCAAGTTTTGTTGGCCTCCTGGCTCAAACTCCTTCACTCTGAAAGACAGAGAATGACACATCTATTTTCTTTATTATACCAGGTCTTAACCCAACATTAATATCAATTGAATAAAATCAATTTTAAAACTTTTCGCAAATGTCACATTATTCAAATAGACCGAGTTGTCACAAAATGTACTATCTATTAAAGCAATATGAGTAATGCACAAATGTTCTGTGTTGACATTTCCCCGCATAGCATCTCCACTAATAAGATTTTGGCTCCAGTTTTAGTTATAATGCACTTGTGAAATACTAGAAACCAAATATAAATAAGATGCTATAAAGCAGCTTCAAGGTCCATGACAGCCCAAGAACCTGTAGAGAAAGAAGCACTTGATGGAAAAGGGCAGAGAAGTTTTGCAACTCTTTCCCTCAAAGATAGGCAAGTATTTTTCTTTTCTTCTTCCTTTTTATGTTGATTTTATTAAAACTGTTAAGTTTTGAAAGGAAATACCTGACTATAAATACTGTATATATAGTAAAGTCTCATTAGATTTTTTTATTTGGATGACTATCTCACACCATTTACATACTACAACAATAAATTTCACATGAGGGTGTGTATTTGCACACATATATGTAATTATATCTAAGATAAAACATCATTTTATCTTGTATTTTATGTAATATTTGATCACATGTTGTTCTACAATTTCAATGCAGTTTTCATAATTGCATTTGATGGTTTAGAGAAATTTTCCATTTAACCATCATTATTTTCTTTCCCAATTCTCCATCTGAATTATTAATACTAGCTTTACAATGACCTACAAAAGGGGTAAGAAAAGGAAGTATCTGCCATTGATTTGCTTCACTCCTTTGATATCTCTTTACCAATGAATGTTTTCTGTTTTTAGTTAAGGTTTCAATTTTGATTGTAATGTTTTCTGTGTGTCTTTTAAAGTATTAAAATCATTTCTTAAAAAAATCCATGTATTAATACAGTAGTTTCCTTTTAAGCTTATCAGCAACCATTTCATTATTGATAGATTAATTCATTTATTTAAAATGTTCCCTTCTATACTTTTTAAAGTATTTCCCAGTTATTTTAAATTGGCCATTTTCATTAAATTGCATTAACATTTCCATTTCCTCAGAAGATAGTAACTTAAATAGCTTCACAAAGAAGCCAATATTTAAACAACTTAAACACTGAAAAATGCTGTATTAGAAAATTTGGGTTATTTTCTCTCTGGAATCATTTAGTCTTGCATAAACATGGGTGTGTAAAGTTCCAAAGCTTCCTTCTGCACAATGATTTTATACCTATTAGACATTAATATTCACCAATAGCAAGCCAAGGGACACAGTTTTATGTTTGAATAATGTTATTTCACTTGCTAAATCAAATAAATAGTCAAGTTTTGTTTTCGAAGGAATACTTGATAACTTTTCTGAGGAACACTGAGGAATTTATTTCGCCTCTATCTGATGAGTCATTTTTTATTAATTCTGGGGAATGAAGTCTCACAAAGTGGTAAAAGTGAAATATCAGTTTCCTTTCATTGTCCAAACCTTTATTAAAACTTAACAAATGAACCTTTCTTTTCAATATTTACATACAGCATTTTACTATTAAATGTAAAATGTGTCATGAACTAATGTCTTTCTAATATGAAAGCAGTGAAGTTTTCCTGTTGCCCTGTACATCAGTCTGCTCATTGGAATAATTAGTGATAATTAAACATTATCTCCCTTAATCAACTCTTTAAAGCTGGCAGGAATCATTAATTCTACATCCTTCCCATTTCAATGAGTAATGTACACTCTGCAGAGGTGTTTTTGGTCCCATTTACATGAAAATATATTTTCTTAGAGACAATGGCCCATTCACTATACCAATAACTAATCAATGCTGATAATTACTGTACAATATTAATTCATTATTACAATGTAGAAAATTTTTTTGCAGAGTCTGACCTTAAAGTATTATTATCTTTCAGTTGCCTACGCCATATATGAGATACTGATCGGAAAGATTATATAATTCAAAATCATTTTTGATTCTCATATTTCATATAAAGTTAACAAGACTGGAAAATAACAAAGACTAAACAAGAATAAAAAATTAAACCCAATTCTTTGACAAAAAGATATCTAGTATTCATTAGCCACTTTTCTATTTTTTTATTTCATAATATATCATAGAATTATTTTCATATCATTTTAAACATTATTTAGTGATTTAATTTTAAATATAAAGGAGCTCATAATGTTGATATAATGCTCTGATTGTCATTTTGGTATACAGATGTTATTATATAAGAATTGAGATCATAGTTTTATGATAATTCCTGGTAATTCTTATTTTAACTACTATAATAGCTAAAGTTTGAGGTCTTAAAGATTAAACATTTAGTTTTTAATTCAAACAAGTATGTATTAAAGAGAACATCTAATTTCAAGAGCTAGAGTTCTCATGTTAACTAAATCAAGTAATAAGATAAAAATGAAGACTGATGTTATATAATAAATTTTCTACCAAGAAAATAAAATAATGCCATGAACAGATAAGGGATAAAAGAACTATACCATGATTTGCTATAGTGGCCAAGTTCATCCCACTAATTTTCTGCGCCTTGTGTAGATATTTTGACATTTAAAAAAATTCAGTGAGGAATTGCAGGTATAGTAAAGAGAACAGGCTTTCAGGATGTAGTGGAAATAAAGAACAGAGTACAAGGCAGGGAGCAGGGACCTCAGCAGAGGGTGCTACCCAAAGGGTTATTTGGATGAGCAGGGCTGGCTTAGGATTTATAGAACAGCACATAAAACAGTATTCTTCCTCTCTGCTGTCACGACAGTACATTACTGTTACAGAGCCTTAAAATACAAATCTGTCTCATTTTCAACTGAGGAATGAAAACAATAGAGGCTACCTTCCTAAGGGAAGTAGATAAGTCAATTAAACAGTTTCTAAGAAGGGGCTTAGCTGTTTAGGAAACTCATCCATATTGAATCGTTGGAGTTTGAGAGAGTCTCTGAAGAGTTTCTCGAAGATCTGTTTTTAGTGCGAGCACATGCATGCACACACACACCCACACACATACACCCGCCTACACCCGACACTCATAAGGTAGAAAAGTGGCCAAGAGCTATATCTTACTTCCAACTTCAGTTACACAGATTTCAACTGAATATCTCAAAGAATTTAACAAGAATCCTGGCCTTAGTGTGTGAACATAACTGACTCGTGTGGAAATCTAGAGAGAGAGGAACAAGCAGTTCAGCTGTTCTGGCCTGATCCAGAAGAGAGTTTCTGTGGCAATGAATTTGGCCTGTTTTCCAGAGTATGTTGGTCAAGGACTGCATGATTGCCTCTAATCTAAAAGAGTGGGGTACCACAAGAGAAAGAGACAGCTTGAGGATAACCCGGAGCCTTCTCAAGTGGGCCACTTAGAGGGGTGATGAAACTTAAGAAATTGGTCTATTTCTGACTCATAGGTTCGCAGAGGAAGTGATTCCTTAAACCAGTGAGAAATACTTTGCCCAAGCCAAGGGTGGTCCCCAAAACTAATAAACTCTGATGAAACCACAAGATCCTAAAAGGAAAAACTCAAGCATTAAGCACCTGTCAGGCCTAGTCATGGTAGAATACGTAAGGTAAAAAAGCATTCAGCCAACTGCATCTCCATCACTCTCTCACTTTAATCAGGTATCAGATACCAATGGTTAGTAAGGTGAGAAACTGGAGTCAAAGTATAAGGAAGAAGGGGAAAAGATAGGGCAGGCTGTACTGAGTACTGAATTGATGTTTTCCACTAAACTCCACTGAAGGAATTTTAATATCCTAGAGTTAGTAGAAAATAGGCTTTGGAGTTTTCAAACAAGGAGAGAAACTTCCTCCACAAAAATATATTTTAAATACAAAATAAAGACAAAAAAAAAAAAATAAGTCTCTCATATCCCGTTCATTCTGCTTGTTCAAAATATCACATGAAGCTTCTACTTGATTTTGGATCCACCAAGACATTAAAAAAAAAAAAAAATAGAAAAAAGGAGAAGAAAACCAAATATGATTAAATGTTTACTCCAACGTTAATGACTTATAAACCTGTAATTGAGGGAACTCAAGTGACAATTATAAGTGGTTCCTACCAGAAACAGGAGATTGAAATCAAACTGAATTCAGACATAGATAGAAATGTCATGAATTCTATATATCCAAGATATATTCTGTAAACACAATTGCTGAGCACATACTACCAAGTTATCTTTCAACAGGTTTGTAAACTTGTACCTCTTGAGTAGTATGGAAAAATGCAAACTGCGCTCTCTCAAAGCTCTTACATCTTTACCAATAATGAGCAAAAAATAGAATCTCAGTGTGAGTGACTAGGAAGTCAGAGAACTGAATTTCTGTGTGTCTATGTACGTGAATAGTTGGTATGAAATTTGTTTGAGAGTTTACCAATAACCATTAACAAGGTTTAAGATTAAATCCAGAATATTAATTCTATTTACTTCCCAGTCCAATATATTTGGAACTGTATTATAAAAGTGTCTAATCTTTACACCAGTTATAACTGAAAAAAAAACTTCAGATTCTCTTTTAATTTTTTATTGATATTAAGGCACTGCTCCAAACACAATTATAGATACCTTTTAACGAGTTTAATCATGGAAATGCATCAATGTTTACAGGATATCCCAAAGGCTACCTCAAATAATAGTAACTGTAGCAAGTATTATAATTGTGATATTCAAAAGCCTACAGAGGAACTGGATCCTGGACCAAGATTTAGAATTCATTTCTGCACAAGTTAGAACGTATCTGGTAGATTTAACCTAACCAACATTGGAATTAGCATGCTCTGGCACTATTAATGGGATACAGCCCAATTTTTTTTTTTTAAGGATTTTGTAGTAGAATCTCCCTACAAATAAATTAAATTTTATCTTCTCACCAAAAAGTTATTATAAAAAGAGGCCTAGGTGTTTAGGTATCAGAAACTAACTTGAATTTTTTTTTTTTTTTTTTTTTTTTTTAAGATAATTTCTTCTATATTTTCATTCAAAGATTTGATAAGCGATTCATAACTTAGCAAAGCAACCATGATAGATTACATAAAAACAAACCTCAAACAGATTATGTTTTATTATACTTTTTAAATAAAACCATTTATTACTTCTAATTACTATTAAAACACAAATTCACTTAGCTCATGTGTTCCACATCTCAAATGATTCTTATCAAAAATATCTCTGCATTTGAGTTTTTTTCTGCTGGCTTAAAAAGCTATGACTATATGACTGACTATACACTGGGTGCAGACATTTATCTGGAATCTTGCATGTTGTAGAAACTTTATATATTTTTGATATTTGGATTAAGAAGTGATAAGTGAAAATATTCAAAATCTTTCAATATTTTTTCATAATATCATAAGTATTACAGATTTTGATAGTCAAACAGCTGTTTCTATATACAGCAAAATAACTCCAAATAGTATAAATATGCAAAATGTTAGGCAACTTGCATCTTTTCCTTACAAGTAGTGGGGTGTATTCACAGCACTTAAAGAATGCATTTTTCTTTGCTTTGATATAAAATCAAATTTCAATTTAGTTGAAATTTTAACAGTTGCCAGCTACTCTCTGACAGATAGTTCATTTCAAATATTTTTGGCTTTGTTTTGAATATTTTCAATTACTCACCTAAAGTTAAATACCTGGTCTCAGCTGAGTGAACTTATTTGAGTATTTTTACTTCCTCAAAAATATTCAGCAACTATTTTCTTTCTAGTATGATTTTTAAATGAAAAAATAGTAACACAAAAGATCAAAAAAGCAAATTCAATTCTATATTTTCAAAATGAGGGAAAATAATGAAGAGATATGTCCTTTCTTAAACAGAAGAAATAAAATATAATTTTGTCCCAGGAACTATCAATTAGAGGATTGATTTTAATTGTCAGGGATTCATAATGAGCTAGGTCAATGTTTTAATAGCACATGTTTTTGTCAATGGACAATAAATAGATTAAAATTAGTACATACTAAGTTTTGAAAGTATAGAGTAAAACCCTAGCTTGAAAATCATGAGTAAAAAGGGAGACAATTATGTACAGTAAATGGTGGAACTACACACTTCACCCATAGCTGCAGCAAGTACTAGAGACTCTCAAATATTTCTAACTCTAGATAACTCCTAACAATATTCTGGATTTAAAAATATTTAAACCATTGTGGGATTTAGTTATATAATGACCTAGTTGATTTTCATTTTTCTTCTTTTCTGTTACATAAGAATGTGTCTACCCTACAGAGGCCTTATGAATATTTGAAATAATATGCTATATGCAATAAATTATTTTCTCACATATGTATGGACATATTCAGAGGAATGCATCATCTTTGAATCCCAATTACAAAGAGTTATATTACAAAAACAGCAACACATTTATATCTATATTACAAATCAAAAGGTTCTACAAACAACTTTAGTCTTTTTCAGGAATATATAAAATTATAGATATATATGTATAGAGAGAGAGAATATATAGAGAAATTATAGCATCTTAGAAAAAGTAAAATATCCATTAGTTTCATCAATGTTGTTTGACCTAGTTTAAAAAACATTGATTCAGACTATTTAGACTTAGCGATTTTTTATCCTAAATGATTTTGAAGAGAATCTTTGCATAGAGTATTCAAAAAAATCTCTAGATTTTTCCCCTTCTTTCTAAACACTTTGTACTTTTTTTTTTTCTTTTGAGATTAGCAAAGCTGTGAAAATCCTTGGAATAGAACTAGAGACAACATAGATAATAAGTGAATAAGGGAAATATAACAATACCGAATGAAACCAAATATTATGAGTTCCAAATGCCTGGAAGCCAAGGGACTCAGCTGTGTTATGCTGAAACTTATCTCTATGCTAATATTCCAAAATCTACTAAGAGATCTAACAGAGAAATCCAGACTAGTAGCGATTGCATAAAGAAAACATCTGCCTGAGCAACTGTTTTTTATTCCTTAACATGGAGCCTGGATATCATGATTTTAAGTTCATATATCCATATTAAGTTTATATTGTTGAACACTGAAGGATATATAACATTAGTAACATTCATGTTACTTTTTCAAGCTTATGTATCTAGATGAATAGATTTGTAGGATACAAAGTTATCCCCCTCTAGAACTTGAAGGAATTTATGTTTTTAGGCTAGAAGTTCTTCCATGCAAGTTCACCGATCCAAATGACCATGGCTTCCAAATCAAGCATCACAATTTTATTGTTTGCTCAGATAAAACATATACTTAGCTCTTCGATGCCTCATTCTAATTAAGCAGAGAACTTTGTTTTCACAGCTGTTATACTAACATGTTCTTTTCCTTAAAAGGTACCCCAGAGTGAAACATAAAAATTTATTCTTTCCTATTTGTCCAGCACAAGTTGTTCCCTTTTCTAGTTTCAAAATAGTTTCAATGTGAATCTATACAAACTTCGTAAAATGTAGAATACCTATCATTATCCAAAGGTTCTTCAAAGAAGCTTCCAATATTTTTTGAGCATGCCTGGGATATTAACTAGAGAATAGAGTCTGGTTATTCAATTGTTGGTGCCACAAATACAGATTCTTAAATTCTGTTTAAAGGCTCATATTTCTATTAATCTATTAAATATTCCTGTTGGCATCTGTGCTGGACATCTTCCTTTGTGCAGGTTTATTCTCCATCTTGTTCTCTGTCCCAAGAGATTGATGTGTATGGATTGCCTGAACTCGTTCTCATGCTCTTTGGCTTCCAGTTAGTTCTGTCAATGAAGAACCACATATGGATAGTTTTTTCCCCTGCTTTACTCTCCATGTTGTTGCATTGGTCTGTCTGTGGCCTGTGACTACTTTCAAGGCCATTTAGCTGTGCAGAACGCTCTTCTTCCATCCTCTTCTCCCCTCAGCCATCCAAGCTTAGGAGTGGAATTAGTTAGGCTGCTACCTGCTCTGGGTTCTTATGGTATCTTTTGTAGTTTTAAAACCCATATAATTAATCATTTTGTAATCAAACCTTCTTTGAACTTTCCTAAATTTTTCCTATTGGCCCAAGCTGATACAATATCTTAATTTTGATTTTTCTAAAATTAAACTCATTAATTTCCAGCAAATATTTTTCTTTAGATGTCTGCAGTTCTATTACCATTTTCTAGCCATATTATCATGATCGTGAAATTTCATAAAACCAATATTATTCATTTGCTTAGAACATAATTAATGAGTTCATTTCCTGTACATCCTTTCATTTAATCTCACAACAACTTATACATCATTACTTCTATTGCGCCCATGAAGAAATCTGCTTTGTGACATCCAGAATGCTATTTTAGCTTCAGTGCACTTCGTCTCCATGAAACACAGGTAACTACTCTTTTCTTACCTGCATAACCAGTTATTAATTTATTTTTATTCTATCTCTATGCCTCTTATCTTTTTATTTTTATGTCCCATTATGTCTAGCCATATAGTATCTAAATAGAGACCTTAAATAAATTTCCCGCCATCCTGACTCACTCTAGTATATCAGCAGAATGAACTTTCTTAGAGCTTTCATGTTATGTCCAAATTCTAAAAGCCTTCAGTGGCTTTTCATTGTCAGTAATAATTTCCACAGTCCACCATTTTCTAGCCTTTAACAATCCCTCAAGATTTATTTTCCACTATTCTCCTTGTTACTCCCTGCATTTCAGTCCAAATAAATGACAATACAATCGTGCTTGATTTTTTTTTTTTTTTCATACACCTTTCTTATATAGTCTCCTATACTGGGAAAATTCTTCCTTAGAAAGGAATAAAATAATCTCTATATTTAAAGCCCCAAGTAAAATACCACTGTAAGTTCCCTCTGCCAGAAGAAAATCATTTTGGTCTCTAAATTTCCACAGAACTATCACTCTTCCATTCTCCATATCATGCTGCATCCTATTTTGGCTTCTATGGCTATATCTGTATGCTCATGATATACTTTAGACCCTTTAGCTAAAGAAATGTGTCTTATTCATGTTTGCAGTACTTAGGAGGTTACTGAAAGAATTAGGCCCAAAGAAGATGACATTTGTAATTTTCTTTTTTTTTGGAATATTAACTCAGTGTATTGACGGCAATGTTTCTTTAAAATTTTTTGATTACTGCTATCAACAGTGAATTACCAAATTCTACTTTCCACCTTTTAATAACATCTTAGGAAAATTGTATAACTTTATGGTAACCTCTAGCAGTGAAAATATAATTAAGAAAAACTTTATAGAGTGGGAATTTTTATCTAAGAAATGGCAGAAATGTAAAAATATATGACTATATGTGCATTTTTTCTTCACTACATTTTAATGCCTAGAATGAACCTATCATTTTGCAATCCCAAAAGTATTAAGTAAAAAAGCAGGACAAACAAGACTTTTATTTATTTTTATATATCAATGTTGTGAAATCCATCTTAATACTTTGATACATATGTAATAAAAGTCTCGTTGTAACCTCTCAGGTACTTTCTTCCTCATATGTATTTGCATTTATTACAACATAATGGTTACTTTCGGTTAACTGAAAATATCTATAGCTTATCCTTGTCTTACAAATACAAATTAACATACTCTTATTTTACATAAAACACAAGACTTCTTATCCTTTTTCTATTCTCCTTCAAAAAAAAAAAAAATTTACACACCCCTATTTTCAGAGCCCAGCCCTGTTGCTAATACTTTCCCAGACTTGTGGGCTACCTCAACCTCAAATCAAAGAGTGCTTAATGTTCCATGTTACTTAAATTCCATCCTTTCTCAGATAATTTCTCTTTTCAGATAAGATATAACATTAAAGGATATAACCACATTGGAGAGATTTTTGACTACATAAACAGTTTGAGATAATCACATTAGAGTGTTTGATGTTCTTTTTGCTTCTAATGACATTTACCCTTGCTCTGCATTATTGGATAACGCTGTGCAATAGATGAGAACCAGCTTCCTTTGGATCACACATGATTTAGAAAACGAGCCAAAATAAATACACCTAATTGGGGCTATGAATGGTCACTTAAGAGGATGTACCTTAAGTATGTTTTGTAGACATACTCATAGAAGAGCTTCATGACAGTCTGGTTTTATTCTGTATCTACTACGTCATTTAAAAAGAAACAGACACTGTCTTTCGGAGTCTTGTATATGCCAGACACTGTAAAGACTATCACATCTATTACTTCCTTACAACTTTTCTAAAAGTACATTTTATAAATGAGGTCCAGAAAAGCTACCTTGTTGCCATGGTCAAGTAGGTAGGAAATCAGTGAGATGGAATTCTAAACTCCAGTCTTTCCCATGTCCCATGCTGAACAACAAGAATGGTCCAGAGGGACTGAGTGAAGGCATCTGCCACAAAGCCCAGCATCCACACATACAGTAGTTGGTTGATAAATAAGACAAAGAAGTTCTGATTTGTAGCATTTGAAAATTTCATGGTATAACTACTCCCACCATGACTAATTTCAAGCTGCTAACATGAGATCACTAAGTGCAGGCCTGGAAAGAAGTGCACATAGTTGGTTCTTAGAAGCTAGTAAGAGCCAGCTTCTGTACACCATTGGATATTCCCAATGAGGAGAAAATATGCTATCAAGGAAACCTAAATGCAAACCTGTCTAGCATTCAATCAGTGAGTGTTGAAAGATAGGCTGAAGCAGACATTGTGACTTCTGCCCAAATATCAGCTGGTTGTTAATAGCCAGACATGGCTTTTTCATTTTTTTTTTTTACAAAGCAATAATTCAGTTCAAAATTGAGCAATTTTCAGAGTAGAATGTTCAATTCTTATTGCAAAACTGCATTTCCATCAGAAAGCTGTACCAAGCAGTCAGATTACATCAAAGAGATAAAGCTACCTCACAAAAGAGGAGAAGATATTGACAAAAGATAGAGCATGTTTTTAGATATGTCAAAGCATAAAGTCTTAGGAGATATTATGAGTCTTTCTTTCAATTTCGGTCTCTAGTACATAAATTTACATTCATAGGTGTACATATTCAGAGTGTTTTAGTCCTTAAATAATAATTGAGAAATCCTATGTGACTACATTGTTTCAGACTCTGGAGGCTTATCAATAACTACATCAGACTAAATGTATTGCCACAATGAGCTTTGATTCCATTAAGGAGAGACAGAAATCAAATTGTATGTATAATAAGATTTTATATCCCATTAGGACTTACATTTTCCAAAACCCAAGCTAATATCTTAAA
The DNA here is from genome assembly GCF_000151845.1 of Pteropus vampyrus. NCBI lineage: Eukaryota > Metazoa > Chordata > Mammalia > Chiroptera > Pteropodidae > Pteropus > Pteropus vampyrus. Next base: position 10,164,000 of record NW_011888802.1, on the reverse strand, counting down.
AGTTACAGGTGATAGATCTCCCTTATTGCAATGTGTCTAGTATCCTAACACATATCTTAAGTTATATTCTGAAAACCTAAAAGAAAAGTCACTTAATCCTTCAAAAATATTTGAGTACCCATTATATGTAAGCCATATTCTAGGAAAGAGGCAAATTGTTTCCAAGCCAGTTATTTTCTCTCACCTTGAGATTTATATTCTAATGAAAGCAGGATTCATATGTGAATAAAGGAAATTAGGTAATTTCAGTTACTGATACAGACTATATAGACAATGAATAAAGGTACTGTAACAGAGTGATTGACAACTTGGACTAAAGTGGTCTGTAAAACAGGTCCTCAAGATAGGAACTGGAAGTAATCTCTGGAAACACTACCTCCCATGGCATCCAATTACACTAATCACCCTGCTTCTGCTTCAGATTTGCAGGGGCTTGACCCTTATTCCTTTTGGGGCCAGTCCCAGAAGGACTAGAAACAAAGCATTCCAGGAGGAAGAAGCAGAAGACATAAATCACTGATGTGAGAATGAACTTGAAGTTTTCTAGATACAGAAAGAAGGTTGATGTAGCCCAAGAACAAAGAGGATAATTAATTTCAGTATGAGATAAAGTTAAAAAGTTTTACAGAAACCCATTATTAATAGCCTTATAGGCTTGCTAAATCATTTGGAGTTTATTCTAACTTCAAAATGGAGTCATCAGGGCATCTTAAGATGGGAAGAGATACAATCTTTCGCATATTTTTAAGGAAAGATCAATTTGAGTACTGCTATAGCCCTTGTGACAGATAAATGGGAAGATGTTGGGCATACTTCAGAGATAAAGAAAACACTTTCTGGGTTCAGACCACGTGTGTCATTATATAGGAAAGACTTCTTTGACATCAGCAGTTCGCTTTCTAGTCCATGAGGTACTATCTCCCAGAGGCCTACCTTATTTTCATCACATTTCACTGCATTATCTGAATGTTTTTACTTGTTTCCTATTTGTTGTCTGCCTACTTTTACTAGAACACCAGAAGTATAAGTGCTGGAAACTTGTCTGACTTATTCAGTTATATCTACAGTACACAAAACACTGTCTCTGAGACATAGTAGGTACTCATTAGGTGAAGGAGTGAGTGAGTGAATGAGTTAATAACTTCTACTCAATGGTTCCCATTCTATACTTTGGGCCACATGCGATAATTCAAATCCCTATTATACAAGAAAGCTCTTAAAATAAATGAATGCAGCTATGCTATACCTTTGAATATTCTCTTATATAAACTGTTTCTACTTTAAAGTATTCCTCTAATATACTTTTTAGTTTCTTAAATATCCTAGTTGATTTTAAAACTTTGATTTATGCAATACAAATATTATGTGGTCTTCTATGCATATATACACAGAGATATAAATTAGATACAATTAAATTATTAATAGCCTCTTCTGACTTTGCTTATGTCCTTTATCCCTGTTTTCCTTTGCTTGGTTTAATTAGCTGCTTTTAGTATTGCCCATCTTATATCATCACTTTGAAGGTTCGACAGAGTTACCATGACAGATCATAAATAAAAGATAAGCAATTTTCATCCCTGCAAACTTGGTCAAGCTAAACATTCCCATGGAGAGAGAGGTAATTTAATTATCTATAAAAATAGGACTTAATGGTAGAGACTGCTAGTTGCCACTCATGACCTTTTATTCCTTGGTAGTAGAAAGTTCATTTCATTTGAGGCTGTAGTGAGTTCTCTATGCAGCTAAGTTTGGCCATGTGTTGGTGCTCAGGGCAGTAATATATGAGTAGAAGTGTTTCATGAGAGATCAAAGACCCCTTAAAGAAAACTTACTGTGTTGGAAAAAGTGACTTTATATTCTCCCTCCCTCATTTTCCACCTTGCTACTACTTGGAATGTGGATGTAATATAATCCTGAAGAAGCTCCTGCAGGTATCCTGCACCCTGCAAATTAGCAATGATAGAACAGAAAAACTGAAGCAATTATAGTCTCTCATGACCATGAGACAACATAATAGCCCTCAGTTGTTTACCTTCCACTTCTTTTATATGAGAGAGAAATTTCAGTTTTCTTTAAATTTCTGATACTTGGAGTATTCTGTTGTATGTACATGAACCTAATTCTAATTAATGAAGAATTCAGTTTATTTCTGAATTTATATTTTACACAGTCATTCCTTGAGACTTATAAGATTATATTTCACTAAAAAAAAAAAAAAAATGGAGGAAAAAGCCACCATAAGAAACCTTAAAACTAGTTTGACTCCCTTAAAAATTGATGGAAACAAATCACATACACTCAATGCCAGTTCTCATCTATTAGTCTTTTTTTAGATATTTTTTATGACTTCTTAGGCACTTAAAATATAGATTGGAATGGCCAGTATTCTTTGCTTGTTGAAAAAATAAACATAATTATTGGTGTATTTTTTATAAACAAAGAATTATTTAATGTTCACAACCATGTTTATATTTTTCCCAGCATTCATAAATGCTATATTAATGCACCTGGTCACCAACATGATTAGGATATGTTTTAAATTATAACTCAATCAGTCATTTAGTGATTAAATATGTTCTAAGTTAAAAACAAAAAACAAAGAAATATTTTATTAATTTGTGTTAAATATCCATGAACTTGATCTAAGTCTATAATCTTCATAATTCCACTGAATTTATAATGAATTCATCAAATCTATATCTAAATATCTCTAATATCTAAAATATATCTCTATCTACTTTAAAATTGCCTAATATACCAAAATCCAAGAGTACAAGCACAGTATCACAAATATTTATTGACCCCTCTGAAGTGACATTCATTGTGTATTATAAAGTTACTTACCCTTCATCAGAAGAGATGGACCCATATAACACATATAACCTTTGACAGATATCTATACAAACAGCAATGACAGCACATAGAAAGGCAGAATAAATATGTATTGGAATTGAAAGAGGAAGTAATACTTTAGCTATGTCTTGAAGGATAAGAAAAGGTATAAAAGAAAACTGGAGAACTGAATCAAAATGAATGTCTTGAGCACAAGCATAGAACCAAATACAAGCCACCTCTATCACACTTATTTTTCCAATAGCAAACTTCACCCTAAAATACTAACAGCACCATCCTTAATAATTTCGTGGATTCTAAAAGTTCCATTTTAAACATGCTGTTGTCTGATAAACCTAGCCTATTGACTTTAGTATTGTTAATTCATCAATATGACCCTGAAGTGACTTTCCAGTTTCATTTCCTATTTGCCAGGTTTTTTTCAAAACTTTATGAAGGACTGCAATTTAACTGATGTTATTTGGTGTTATCAAAATATTTAGGCATAGAGCCATTAATAACAAAGAAAGTAAGGGACTAAGGAAAATCCTAAATATAGCTTTTATACTTTAAAGGATTACCATCGTTTATGGATTTAAATTATTTTAATTTGGATTTCTAATCCCAAAGCCATTTTTTGGAACTGATTTATTTTCATACACGCTAATTGAACCTTTTCAAAAAAAGAAAAAAAAAAAACAAAAACAATGAAAACGACCTGCCATATGTCATCATAAAGCTAGTCAGGCTTTATTTTTATTAGTTTATATTGCATCCTCACTTAGCAGGACCTAAAAGTCTGAAAATACAATTTTATCAGTCAGTCCAAACTCATTTTTGCATGCATTATTTTAATAGATTTTACATTTTCATCTATATTTTTGACAAACAATAAGTCTAGTAGTTTTCATGTGTCAAAAATGGTCATCTTGAAGTAGAGAAGAAAACAGCAGTGAGGATCATGAAGGCTACTTCTGATAAGCCTTTCCGCAGCATGGTCTACACTTTGAAGAAGTTATACTATGGCAGAGTATCTTCAAATACGTACCTTCTCTATGGACATAAGGAAGATGAGGTGTATGTGAACTCTGCTCAAGGCACATGGTTTAAAGAGCATTGTCTTTTAATGACAGAGGTCAGCTGTGAGCACAATTTTATGTTTCACCAATGGGAGTTTCTTTCAAACTAATCTTCATTTATTTGAAGATTAATATTAAAATGAGCACATGATAGTCGCCTGTGTTATGAGTGAAACTCTGCTAAAACCATACCTGTGAACACAAGTACATAGACCTACACATAAAAACATCTGTACACATGCGTATACATACACATACATACAGAGAAGTTTTAAATTGTTTTCTCTCTCAATTCCTATAAATTAAGTATTTATAAAGCTGCTTTACAATTTATTATCTGATTATCATTAACCGGAAGAAAAATATAGGATAAATTCATACAAATGAATACAGAAATATTTATTATCCACTGACCTTTATTACTATTTGTAAATTATTGATCTATTGTTTAAAGTATACAATTACATAAAATATGATTTTGTTAACTATATTTATCATGTATGATAGCTGCCATGAAAGTCATTGTATTAGAACCTAAGAAGGATGAATAACATTTCCACTATGCTAAGTTTCCACTATGCATGTTTTTAATTTCTATAGCTCTTAGATAATATTTTGGTCAGGTCAAATAAGATGTTGACAAAACAACTAATTAAAATAACCAACATAGTTTCCTGAATGGCTTACTTGGCTCTGTACTCTCTACACACCATTATTTCTACATTCTGTCACAACTTTAAGTATCCTAAAACATTTCATTTGTCATATCATACCCCCTTAACTTTTTTTTAAGTATTCTCATACTATGTATTCAGACAGGTTCCATCTGCCATTTCCTCAATACTAATCTACAGGAAAAGAAAAGTAGCAGGAAAATATCAGGAGAAATACAGCAAGATTCTTAGTCAGTTCTGACTTCTGTTTGTATGAACAAAATAGGGTCTTACACAAGAAGAACCACACAGAACAAATTTAAGAGGAAACTCTTTGAATTGCGGTTTGAGAGATACTGAACAGACTCCATTTTGTTACTCACACCCATTTGTATTGGCCTCTGGTTTCGGACAAGTATTATATTTACCATAATTTAGCCATCTCATGAAACAAACATTGGAACAGGTGAAAGGCTAGATCAGGTAGTCTTCAATAGTTTAGGGTGGTTAAAAATCTTTAGAAGCAATGAAATGAGTGTTTTCCCAACAGAATACCCATCTAATTGTTCTGTGTTCAACAACCGCTTTGTGCCCTTTGCACATTATAACTCTAACCTTCTCTCCAAGCTTTCTGGTGAACATAGATATAATATTTTACTCTTATTAAGAGTTTTAACTGAACCTTTTACGTACATTTTCTCATTTAAGACTGCCAAACCCTATGTAGGAGGTAGTATTAGCAACATTTTTCATATGAAAAAAACTTAGACTGGGAGGGGTAAGTAACTTGCTCAAAGTCATACTGTTAAAACGTAGTGAAGATGGTACTAAAAAGCAGCCTATAATGATTCCAGAGCCATAAGCTTTAGCTCCTGTGGCTAGGTTTTTACTTTTTACTTTCAGATCTTTCATGTGTCTGAACTTTCACACATTATCTGTTGGCAGATTGTTAAGACACTAAGTTTAATTTACTGGCATATTATCTTGCTTTCTCAAATACCCCTAGACAGCCCTCCCAAATCCCCCACCCTATAGGTCTGAAAATCTAATATTTAATTTAGTGTTTTTCTATTGCCACTCCTCTATTTCATGTCCCACCAACCTGTTAAGGCATTCAATATCACACCTTATAAACTTAGGTTGCTTAGAAGATATGACCTAGCCTGGCAATTTGTTATCTGTTGGAGTCCAAAATATCCTGATGATTAACCTTTTCTCTTACAGTGTTATTTAACATGTTTATGTGTCCTGTCTATCCATTGGAATTATAAAAATGCAAAGAATATATCCATAAGAAAAGATGAAATACCATCATTTGCAATAACATGGATGGATCTTGAGATTATCATGCTAAGCGAAGTCATTCAGACAGAACAAGTGGAGAACTGTAAGATTTCACTCATATGTGAGATATAAAACAAAGCAACAAACAAGACAAACAGACAACAGTTTAGTGGTTCCCAGAGGAAAGCAGTGGAGCGGGGAGGTAGATAAGGGTAAAGGAGGTCAAATATATGGTGATGAAAAGAAATTTGACTTTGGGTGGTGAAACTCAAATGTACAAATGACATATTATTGAATCATACAAATGACATATAATTGAATCATACACTTCAAACCTATATAATCTTATTAACAAATGCCACCTCAATAAATATAATAAAAAAGAATAATATTAAATATCTGCCTCCTCATAGTACCTATCAGAAGATAATGCACATATTGAACAATTCAGGTAAAAATCATATAATATGGATGAATGCTGCTTTCAAATTCTTATTTGGTGGGAAACTAGAGTTTATAAATAGTAAATGCTCAAATGAGAGTTGAGTTATTTAAAAAAAAGAGGCTAGTATTCTGTTATACTGTAATTATATATGACAACAAAAAATTACTTTCTGAATAAGAGCAGTATATTTCACAAATAATTACTCATTTATTTAACTTACATGGTTTACTTCATCTTAAGTATTTATGAATTATGTATATTGCCATATACATATAAAGGATAGTATATAATGTTTCATAGACTATGTTTACTACTGAAATAGTCATAATTGATACTTGCTTAAATACGAAAGATAAAATATTAACAGCAATATAAATAGTATTAAAGAATAAATTATATATTAGTGTCACCAAATGTAGTATGTGGTGACATAGTATGAATCATAGTTCAACTAGTAAGACTACTCAGTCTTAAATGAAATGTTGAATCTAATTTCTTCATCATATCCATCAAATAATACCTTCTTCTTGGGGTTCTTATGAGAAACAAATAGAATATACACACATACACATACACACACACACACACACACACACACACACACACACTCATACAAGTGTTTTATAAGGTGTAAATATTCGACATGTTAATTATTAACGGCAATTCTGGAAAAGAGAATCTTCATTTTCTTTTCTTCGGAATTATTAGGTTTTAAGATAAAGCCAAATTAAGTTGCAGTATATGACTTAGATGATATATTTTAATTGTTTAGTTTTGTATGATGTCATGCACAATTCTAAGTACACTGCTGGTCTTTAATAATCTCATACAGGACAACCATTTCCTTGTGGGAGAATCATGATCCAGCATGGCAAACAAATTAAAAGATAAATACTCACATCACATCATCATCACTGAGTATGGATTTTATCACAGACATTTGGAGATTTTTTTTCTAAGTGGTTAATGAAAAGATTAGCATTTGTGTACCAAATCTCTTTAAAATTAAGATAGGCTAATTTAAAAATCAATGTTGAAAACCACTGTGAAAAAAGTTGAAAAGCAGTACATTGTGTCTAACTATAAAAAAACTCTAATAGAAAAATTGATATATTTAAAAGAAAAACATGTTTTTGGAGCCGAAGACCAGAATTCAAAAATCAAACTCTATACTGTTTCTTGGTTCACCTCTGAATTTTATAGTTAAATAGATTGTTGTTTTACATACAAAGAACTGACCTTCCAACTTAAGCATAAGTTTTAGTTGTTTCTCCAGAAAGTAATAAAAAACTGAGTTTCTCCATCTGTCTCTAAGACTCCAAAAGTGGCATAAATACCATCAGGATGGTTGGCTAAGATTAGGGATGAGTTTATAGATAAATGACTGTGATCTATCTTTACACCTGAGTCCCAAACAAAGAAGAGATAAAGACAGCAACTAAGATTCTCCCTCCTACCACCTCATATTTAAACAATCTTCTACAGACACAAGTAGATATATTATCTTAATGAATGCAATTATCTTTGTTATTGATGTTGTTATAAAAAAGAAAGTATTTCAGAGCTTTCTAATCAGCAAGCCAACAGAAATAAAAAATCAGATACAATTTCTTTAAGTTAAAAATAAATAATGCTTTTTATATCTTACTCTCCTAAATTGGTACTTTAGGATGTGTAGAGTAAGTAATATACAGTACAAAACTGTACTTACAATCCCCAAAACAAAGGCATTTTTATTAGCAATTCTTACCTCTTTATACAACATCATAGTATTTCAAACTCAATGGAGTGATCATGGGCAATACAAAGACTTTTTATGACTAATTTACCACACTTTTACTATAAATGTGGCCTATTTCTTACCTTTGTACTAGAAAAATAAATTATATACTATAGGAACCATTTTTATAAGGGTGTTCAAAAACAAATTACCAGTTAGAATCTAAGCAAAAAAAAAAAAAATAGAACCTAAGCAAAAAAGTATATTTCACACAAATGTCAAAATAATGAAAACAAAAATTATGAGTGAAAAAAGGATCTTGACTTCATACACCCAAAGTGACTTTAGTGAGGGTAGGATCCATCAGCTTTGTGGATTAGATTGTGGCACTAACAGATAATTTTGATGGCAAATATTCCTATATTTTGTTATATGTATGCAATATTACGATACTAGATATTTAACACTATATCAAACTTTATACTTATCAAAGCACATAACAAAGCATCACATAAAATTTGACTGCAAAAATATTCATGTGAATTAATAGGTAGAATTTCTACATTATTGATAAAGAAACAGGATCAGCCATGTTTAATCATTCATTTACCTATTCTATCACCACTATTACCTAGCACCTACTAGAGAGGAGTCACCACCCTGGACATTAGAAATATAATCATTGAAACAGAAAGATCTTACTCTCTGGGCTTATTCTTGAGAGAATATGGGAGGTGACAAATAAGAAAATATGTCATGTGGGACAAATCACTACAAATAAAAATAAGTCAGGGAGGGTAAGGAAGCTATTTTACATGGGTGAATAGACAGCCTCTCTTTACGGCAGAGACTTTGGTGAAACGAGGATGAACCATGCATTCATCCAGAGAGGTAACAGTCCAAAGGATGCCAGTAACTTCAAAGCCTGTTAAGTGGGAGCAGCTCACAGTTTTTTTACTGTGTTTTTAGAAGCACCTGGGAGAAACCCTGAGCTGCTTAATTATAACATGCAATTTTAAGTTTCTTTACAATGTTGTACAATGATTACAATGATGTTCCAGTGTTACAAGATAATATTACATTATAAATAAATGCACTGTACAAATGGTTTAGAAATCCAAAAACTGGAAAAAAAATCTGAATTCTGGTATTCTCATTTTTCTTAAAAACCTAAATAAGGTGAAATGCAAGCCATTATTAGGAAAACCTTGGAGCCAGACTGGACCACAAAATTATAAATCTCTAGGAATTTGTTGGAATATCAGATAATACATTAGGTTTTCATAGAATGTAGAATATTCACTCTTGTCCATTTATTGTATTTAAATATCAATAATTGGTCTATGTTAACTGATAATTTGGTAACATGGCATTTAATTGAGCTTTTTCTACAAATATTTCTTAATGAAGGTCTATTGTCATAATATCAAAATGCACTTCAGCAAAATTCACTGTTCTGGAAATCACAATGATTTCAGTCTTACCTTCTGATGGTCTGATTAAAAATGAAATCAATGTCGGGGTATTGAAAAAAAGAATGCACTGTGCATACTTTGGATGAATATCTACAAAAACTGTTTATTTTACCAACCTTTCAACAAATGACAGTAAATTTTAAATTATACTAGGTTTTGAAGTTTAAATAAGGAACTATAAACTTTAAGTCAGCTCTTATGAGAGTTAATAAGTCTACGAAGAACTCTCATCTGCCCGACACAGTGCCAGGTCCAAAGTGCATTCCTCTATACTAATCTTCCTTTGACCTTTATGCTTCATTCTACACAGTGCACTTAGCCTTTCGGTATTCCACTCTCTTACTCTATAATCTATGTTTTTTCTTCTCTTTCACTTATCATTTTCTCAGTTTCTTCTCAGTAGCCTACCCCAAATTGTAGGAATCCAAAAACCTAAGTCCTGGGTGCCATCTCTTGCTATTTACTCTTTTTCTAAGCACACAGATCTACTCTCAAGGCTTTAAAAACTATCTACAGACTGTCTAGTTTATACCTGCACCACTGACTTTTGTTAACTCCATGCTCTTCGATCTTACTTTCTACCCCACTAGGGTGACTAAAATTCATCTTAGTCGAAATGCATCTATAAAATATTTATTTTCCTATCGCATCAGTCTATTTCTCTACCTTCTCCATACCTCAACAAATGACATTATTATCCAAAAAACAAGTCAAACTAAAAATGTATAGTCAGCATTAATGGCTCTTACTTCCCCCAGGCTTATCCATTACCAATTCTATGGTATCAATTTCTAAGCTGTTTCTTAGATCCATTCATTTTTGCCAATTTCTACTTACAACAGCCTAGCCCAGGCAAGCCTCACTTCTTTCCTACACTATTGCAAAAGGCTCCTAATTGTATGGCTGTGTCTACTTGGGCTTCTCTTTAATCCACACCTTAGAAATAGAAGATTTACTAGAGATGACTCAAATTATAGTGAGAAGATTTCTAAGTTGAATTCTCAACTAGGTATTGGGGAAGTGGATTATATGACAAAATATTAAGCCTCAAAATAACCCAAAGAGATGGAAAGAGCATAAAAATATAGCTTTGGCTCAAAATATATGGGTTTCGATGGCTGTGAAAGATGTGTTGAGTTGCAACAGAAATTAAGGTGAAATTATTTGCAACAGCAGCTCAGATTAAGTGTAAGATAAATATAGGCTTGTGAAGAGAATCATTGCCAAAACAAGGCTTAAAAGGAGAGCAAAGGGAAATTTAAGTTTGCCCTAACTATATAATTTTGGAGAGAATCAGAGAAAACTCTAGACTGAAAACAGGACACAGAATATACCGGATTTTTAAGATAAACATTTGATTAAAGTTTGAGTAAGTATTAAATAAAACGTATAAAAGTAAGAAATTGAGTTAAACACACAGAATTCTAAAGATTTAGTATTTCTTTCTTATAGACTATTAAATATTTATAAAGTCATGGAGTAACTCTTTAATAAATGCTTGGGGTTTGGGCTACTCTGAGTAACAAAGGCTTATGCTCTATAATCTTTGTGCATGCTGCACTGTCTCACAGATATGAAGCTTAAGTAATAAATGAATTTTCTAAATAGTTTCTGACATGCTCTGAAAGAATAACAATTTAATGGAAACTTGATTTAGATTTTGGATGACTTTTTTTTTTATAATGTGAAAATACCCCTCAAAGTTTGTTTCAAACATGAGATCAAATGTTAAGAGTACCTTTGGGGGTGGGGGGATAAGGAAATCATGCTATAGGTAGTATGAAAGGACTATTACAAAGCTAGAACAAAATAAGAAACCATAAGTCTATTAAATTGAGAATCAAATCCTCAGCACATCCATTCAGAGAGATACATGTTAGAAATGGTCTGCAAAGTAAGGTTAAGGCTGATGCTTTGGTTGCTTAAAATCAATTAGATGCTATCTTGAAGAAAGTTAGATGTAATATCAAGAAACGTTGATGAGCAGAATGAACTTTAAATTTTTCTACTTTCCTTTGCTATAATAAAGCATCAGCAATTAAAGAATCAGAGTTCAGAAAATATTAGTTGCCAAAATAAAACTCTCTCTCCAGGAGCTAGTAAATAAGCCACAGAAAATTCTACACTAAACCTCAATCCAAAAGAGTATTGACTTGAGAATTTTTTTTCTAATATGATTAATACTTCTCTACTTTTAGATAGAAACACTACAAAAACCTCAGACATATGTGCATTTTCCATGTAGAGGTGACTTCAAAACTCACTTGTAATTTATTTATTTTCAAAATGTAAAATAACATATTTCCAGGCTTTCATTAAAATTGCTGTAGTCATAGCCAATACCTCAGAAAAATTAATGCGATATTTTCAAACCACATTCCAAAGAACTATAGTATCGCTTTTACCCATGATGTACCTCAACAATTTCTCTTATATTCCCAGAGCTACCATTACTGTGAACTAGTCAGCTCTGAAATATGAGACTCTAGTTGTCCAATTTCTGATTATAAAATTGTATTCTTCTAAGATTTTCATGCAAAGAATAGTATACCTCAATTTTGAGACTATCTCCCTGAAAAGCATAGACTTCTGTTGTATTACTGAGGAACTATGCCAAGGAGGTACCCATCATTGTTGCGATGAAAGTTGATAATATTGAAAGCTAAAATGAATTAAAGACATTTTCATTAACATGTGCAAATCTATTTTTAATCACATGATGTACAAAAAAACTGAAAAAGGATTTTCTTATATAGCTAAAATATTCAGAGAATATGACATCACTTATTTTAGAAGATGTTAAACAAATTAAAAAGGTATTAAAATCAAACATAATAGAATAATTTTAAAATGGTGAAAGCAAATCATTGGCAGGTGGAAATTGAACTTGGACTATCAGTGAAATATAATGCAGCACAGATTACAATACAACATATACAGCCCAGACTAAAATTACAATATAATTCTCTTAAATTATAATTAAGTAAGATAGAGATTATATAAATTATAGTGCTTTTCTGGAATATTTATATGTAATGAATTTGATCCATTTTATTTCTTCTGTTTAACTTGATGATATCTTTTCAAATCATGAACAGAAATTCTGTAATGGCATATATAGTGGTTAATCTCAAGAACCAATTCTCATTTCTTTGGAAATGGGGATACATACAAATGAAGGGTTGTGTGGTTCTGCACTGTGTGTGATGACACCAAAAGACTATGCAGTGATATGAATAATTTGTTAATCAGACTAGGAATAGATTAAGAAAATTATGTGGATATTCACTGAGCAATCTCATCAAAAACTAATGTTTTACCACAAACACTGTTGAATTAAATTATAGACCTAAATAAATGTAAAAACATCCATGTTTATGAATCATAAGACTCCATATTGTTAAAATGACAATACTCCCCAAGTTGATCTACAAATTCGACAAATCCCTATAAAAATGTCAGCTAGGTTCTTTGCAAAAAATAACAAGGCAATTGTAAAAATCATATGCACATTCAAGAGACCTAGAAAAGCCAAAAAAAAATCTTGAAAAAAAATACAGTTGGAGAACTCACACTTATCAATTTCAAAATTTACTAAAAAGCTACAGTAATCCAGTGTGGTACTGAACATAAAATTTAATGGAAAAGAATTGTGAGCCAATAAATAAAATCTCATATTTATGATCAACTGATTTTCAATGAAGTACAAAGAATTTAAAAAGAATCTTTTCAACAAAATGATGCTGTGAAAACTAGATATCAATATGCAAAGAAATGAAATTGGGTCCCTATCTCATACTATATGCAAAAATTTACTCAAAATAGATCAATACCTAAATGTACTATCTAAAACAATAGAACTCTTAGAAATCAAACACAAATCTTAATGGTTCCTTTAGTGCGATACTGAAAACATAAGCAACAAAACATAGGTAAGTTGGACATCAAAATTATAAATTTATCTATTTCAAAGAACACCATCAATGAAATGAAGAGAATCTACACAATGGGAGAAAATTTCTGCTAACCCTACATCTGAAAATGGACTTTTATTTAGAATATAGAAGAACTCTTACAATAAAAACACGGACAACACAATTTGAAATGGGCAAAGTATCTTAGGAAACATTTTTCCAAATATATACCAAGGGCACATAAAAAGATGTTCAATATTATTCGCCTTCACAGCAATGCAAATCACAACTACATGAGATACCACTTCGCACTTACTAGGATGGCTGTAATCAAATAGAAAAGTATTGGTGTGAATGTAGAAAAATTGGAATTTCGTATATTGCTGATAGGACTGTAAAGTGGTGCGGCTGCTTTGGAAAATAGTACGGCACTGCCGTGAAAAGTTAAAGAGAATTATATGACCCCAAAATTCTACTCTTGAGTATATATCCAAGAGAAATGAAAACATGTCCATGTAATAACTATGTATTCATAGGTGGATTATTCATGACAGACAAAAATAAAAGCAACCAAGATATCCATCAACTTATAAACAAAAGCTGGCATATCTATACAATAAATAACCACAAAAAGTAATAGTTCTTGATCTTATGACAGTCTCTTCTAAGTATTACATGCATTTGATATACCTATTACATGATATAACATGGATGAACCTTGGAAAAATGTTAAGTAAAAGAAGCTTATTACAAAGACCACATATTATATAAATTCATTTATAGAAATTCTCAGAGTTAGCAAATAGAGAAAGAAAAGTGGATTAGTGGTTTCCTTGGGCTGGAGAGACAGTGTCTTTTTGGGGTGATTACAAAATTGATGTGTAACAGTTACTCAACTTTGTGAATATACTAAAAATCACTGAATTTTACATTTTAAATATTTAATTTGTGTAGTATGTGAACTATCTCAATAAACACAAAAATATTAAGTGTTTTAAAATACATACAATAAAAAAATGCAGGTGTCAAATGCACACATACTTATAGGATCATGATTCTTTTATTAATGACAATACAGTAAAGTTAAAGAAACAAAGCTCTTCATTGACACCCAATTGTTAACAAAAAGGCAATGCAAAAACTAAAATGTGCAGTGTCATCGGAGCTCACTAAAAGCTCATGATGGGAATCTTTATAGAACATGATGTCAGTTCCCTCAGGTTACGCCCTCATTAGGCATGGCATGTTTGCGAGAATACTCTGATGAGCAATTAGAATAGAAAATGTATTGCAATATTACATAAAAATATTACACCTTCTGTTTATATAAAAAGATGCATAAAATGACAACTACAAAGATAATGCAAGGTCAATAACTTGAGACAGCTTGGAGACAGAGATAGTATCAGAGGTAATCAAGAAAAAAAATATTTCCACGTGAGGGATATGGAGACTTGTTGAATGCCCTAGGTAAACTGGCTTTACCAGTAAAAACTCTGTGCTAATTTTGTCTTAAACTCCCGATATCACTAAGTTAGACTTGTGTCAATAAGATACATATTCATAATATAATTGTAATTATATGCACTTAGTTGAAACTTACTAATAGAAATGTCTAATCCTCAAAGAACATTTTAGAAAGAATATGAATAGGAATAAGTTTTAAAATCCAAGAAGATAAATCTTACATATTCATAGTCACACAGAACTGATTACTCAAAACAATAATATTGAAATGTTAACTCGAAGTGAGTTAAATTCAGTTCCAGGTCCACAATTTCATCTCTATCCTTGTTATTCCTCCAATATGTTCCTAATGGCACTTATAATACTTTATGATATTGCATTTTGTAAACAGAAGATATAAAATTATTATATACATTAAATAATTTGCCTGTGATTATAAAGATATCATTTTAGTATAAAAGTATTCTTTAAAATGTTTCCTTTCCTTATCTAATTTTAGACTACATCTGTAGAAGTCTCATCACTGAGAGTGTATGATTTTTGAAATTCCTATCTAAATTATAACTATATTATACATAGATTACTTTTAAAGCAATAGTACACCAACATTCTTAGTAAGAAATAATTAAAAATTCTGTCCCCAAAACTGAGGAACATTTAATTTTAAATCCTATTAAATTAGTGCTGAGACTACAGAACTGCAATAAACATTGACTTAAGAGGTCAGACGGGTCAAAGTTCTTTTGTAGAAGATTGCTATTCTGAGTCATCAGAGAACGGGATGCTTAACTTCATATTTTATAAACATAAATGTTTCAAAAGATTTCTTTTAAACCAATGTCAACAACCTTTTTAGCTTCAAGTACAACTTAAGGTAAGAGTAGCTATCATTTATGTCTATAATAGTAGGTAGATAAAAGGAGGGATGGCACGAGACAAGATAAAGAAAAGAAATTTAATTAAGCAATGAGAAAATTGAGAAGAAAAACCGTAAATTTTGAATAGCTGCAACATGGAAAAGGTCACTGGTAATAATTAAAGGACCTCACCCTATTTGGGGTGAGTTGGAGATGTCAATTAGAACTTCTAATGAAAATTTTCCTTCCTAATTGTGTAAGATGTTCTTCTAACTTGCTAAGTTAATCAGCCCATCATATTTTTGACAGATAAAGATTTGGAACACTGCACTGAATTAAACAGCATTCTATTTAAATGTACAAAACTTAGCTAGAAACTATAGAAGGAATGAGTACAAAATGTATGAAATGTATATGTAGAATATGGGTATGAAAATTGAAGAAAACATGTCCTTTTAATACAATCTTCATATAGGTAATAAAATTAGATAATATTTAAATAACTAATTTTTGATAGGAGTCTCTTTCTATAGATATAATATTAGTGAGCCAACAGCAGACTACAGTCAATCCATGGGTGATTGGACAGAATAATAAGTAAAATTTTCTTAATTTATTTAAATTAAGTACTGAAAGGCAACATTCCCTGGTCAAGAAACAACAAAAATGTACACCTTAGAATAAAATGATGATCTTTATTAAGAGTACAAAGCCTAGAAAAAGAAATAATTTTAATATCTTTTTGCCTCAATCACTTTTTTTTTGGTTGAGTTTAAGCAAATAGTGGGCTTACCTAGACTAAAATTATAAAGTACATTTAAAGGCTTTCTTAGGGACTTAAATTTTTTTGATATTTCTTTGACTTTGTTCCTTGATTTTCATGGTTTTATTTATATATTTCTACCTGAGTGTGTGGCCTCGAATTATTATTTTTGGTACAGTTGTTCCAATTTAAAAATATAGACTAGAGTCTCTACCAATTCTGCAAATCATCCAAAATCAGCCCCAGATGAACGAGTGTTTGCAGTGTTATATCTCAATACACGATGCTTCAATTACTTACTCGTTAAGTGTGAAATGCTCAAAAACAAGTAAAATAGCAATGCCTCTCTATAGCTATAAATTTTGTTTTATACAGTAGAATCTGGTACTTGGTGACAGCAATGACTTTCATCTCTTTCTCTGCATCTAATTTCATCCTTAAGCTGGCTGCTATAAGACATATTCCATTATTCTATAAGACCATTTAAGACCCCCTTTCTGATGTAGTACCACAGACATTGTTCTTCCATTACCCTGAAATGAGATGATGATGACGTGCAAAAGTATTCTGCAGCCATAGTGGCAATAAAGCAATAACCTAGACAGACAGCCCAAAAGATTACAAGGCAGCTACAAAGAGTGGCTGACTTTTAGATATGATAGAAATGCTCAATTTAGTTTGAGCAATTTCTGAAAGAGCACCATCCACATATACTTAGAAGTTCTTCAGGTCAAGTTGAAGATTCTCTTGAAAATAGCTTCAATACTCTTTCCAGAACGATAGAAAAAATGTGCAAGTTTTGATAACTGTTTCAATTATAGATTTAATATGGTCTGTTTAGATTAGAAAAGGAACATCCTACATATTATGTTTAATAGGAGAAAAGTTTAGATTAAACCTGCTAAGTACAGGAAACTACCTCAGAAATATTTTTATATTCAAAGTCTTTTTTACTATATATCATGCTGCAAACCCACGATAAAGTTGATACCGTCTTAATCATTTTAAGTTTTTAGATATGTAGATTATAGCATTTAAAATAAGAATTTCTGTCAAGGTGAATATAAGATGGGTCTGCTGTACCTATGGATTTCCATTAGTGAATGGTGATAGATTCTATCTGCCAGACGCACGAGAAATATCGCTGACCTTAGTGAGCTTTAGTTGGACAAATGGGCAGTGAAAATAATCTTGCAAAATCACTGGTAACCTGTCTCTAAACTATTTGAATTTGACTTAAGGCAAAGAACTTAAACTACCACTACTGTTACTACACATATGCACACAATTGCTACTTTCATAGATGCATTTTTGGAAAATTTAGCTATACTGACACGCTAATATAACTGCCGAAATAGATCAGACTAAATGAAAAAAAAAATCATTTTGTTTCTCCAATTAGGAAATTATCAAAGGTAACTGCCATATCACATTCTATCAGAATAGTTTATAAGGTATTCACATGAAGTTTCCAGGAATTCACTTAGGGAATTTCTACTTAGCAGTTGTTTTTCTGATTAAGCAACCTCTGGAATAATATGTGTCTCTATCTATATTTACCTACAGGTAGTTAAAATGGTAGATTAAGGCTAGTTTAATCCTAAACATTTTTATCTCTTAATAATAGAGTTAAATTCACCTCCAGGGGAATTAACATATCCTATTTTCTGAGGGATGCTTTAGGGATTTCTGCATCTATTAATGGACCCACAGGTGTTCTCCAAACAATTAGGACTAATTAGCATTTTTGTTGACTAGATTGAATAGGGAGCATGAAAGAAACACTTAATAGCCATATAAATGATTACTTCACCCTTGGAATTTTCTTTGACAACAAAAAGAAAATCCACGTGGAGAAGCATGGAGAAAGGAAAATTGCTTTTACTCCATGACTGTTATGTAAGTTAACTTCAAGATCAAAAAAAAAAAAAAAAAGAAGTTAAAATGTGTATAATTCAATTCAAACTACATTCCCATGTACAACAGCTACCATACACTGTGATGAATCCTTTAAATAGTTTACCTCTTGGCTTCAGAAAAAGTCTTATAAGATACATGCTGATATTACCATATTTACCCTTAAGGAAACTAATTTAAAGAAGATATTCAATATACCCCAAAGTAGAGAAATAACAAAGTCCAATCCTTGGCTATCCATTGTAAAGGGCTTTTGCTTTTCCAAGACATCTTGCCACCTCACCATCCATCCTGTTATTTTCTAAAGACATTTTGTTTATTGAAGATTTTATTTATGAAAGTGAAATAGCTTGATGAATTATATAGTCACTAATTATGACTTTCTAATTTATAATTTTATATAAAATTATCTTCATATTTTTTATAACTCAATGTAATTTTGAGACTCTACTCTGTGCCAATCATTATACCAGGCCCTGATAAAACAGGATAATTAGAATAATCCTTGTCCTAAAGTTAAGAATAATTGGTGCCATGTTTTAATATAAAATTTTAAGTCTATTCTGATTATTTATATCCATTATCATCAAGCTATATCTCTTGAGTGTGCTACAGTATGGAAAGGTAGTTGACTTAGTGTATCATTAATAAGCACAGTGGTTAAGTTACTTTTGATCTTAATATACTAAGAATGAGAAAACCAGACAGTAGAAATCTCAAAATTAAAACAGCTAAAGTCAAGAAATAGATATGCTCATACAAAAAGAAAGCTATATAAAATAACTAAATTGTTATTGAAAATTTAAATTAATATTTGTTCATAGTATATTACACTGATATTCTCCTCTAAACACATTGGTGGTGAGTGTATTACTATTTGACTACTTTAAGTTTATAAAAAAATCCCCAAATGCATCATAATTCAAGAATAAGCCTAAAAATACATAATTTACTACTAAAGTTGCAATTTTAAAAAGTCCAGTTACATGAGGGAATAGTTTATACTTTCCACTATGTATACAAGAGGCCAATATTAATCCAATAAATGTCGTTTGCAAAGCTGTCTTCTTTGGTCTATATTTTTCACATTATACTATATTGGCTCTGGATCGGAGAAGCTACAGAGTACTGATAGGATTTTTCCCCCTTAGACAAATATTAAGAATAATTTACATTAGAAAAATCTGTTTGCTATAATTCTCAATCTTAAAAGATAGTAGCGTTTCTAGTAATTAAATTTTAATAATTAAATTCCTTAATACAATTTTGTATTTAAAGAGCTTGAGGAAAAAAAGAGAAACTGTAAAACAATGGCAACTGTGCCAGCTCGCCTTTGGAATCTACAAGAGTTCAAGTCTACCACGATACTTCTTTGAAATATCTCTAATACTTATGGCATAATACTTTTGTCATATATTCACTCTCGAAGTCTGAAAAGATAAAGTAACTTCTGGAAGCTCAAAAAATTATAATTGAGCGTGGTTGCTGCTGAATTATATACAACAAGCCAAACATATGATCAAGCTTGAATTTCTACAATAACCTGTATTTTAGCTTTTCTCAGATGCTCAACTTAAAAATATATACTTTATTCACAATTGACATTTTATTAAGGGTTTGAAATATAGATCCTGATAGCATAAATCCAACTTTAACCATAGAAAAGAATTTAGGTTAGAGATTGATAGCTTTCATTTCCTAAATAACCCAATTAAAATATATCAGTATATATATTTTTCCCACGATAAATGTAAAGAATATTTTCATCAATATAAAAATTCAAAATTGTTATGAGTTTAATTTATATAAAAGATCAATGACTTATGATTTCAAGAAAAGTAATTCCCAGCCCCATTCCTTATATCTCACTTCCCCATTCCTGCTCTCTAGAGGAAACTTGTAACTAGTTCTTTCTTCAGGAATTCGCCTCCATACCCAGGTAAGTGTAGTTACAATGCTGTTATTTATCAATTCCAGACACTGACCCATGACTTCTTGCTGTAGCAGGTAGGGAGGCAGGTTCTCAGACTCCCATCTTTGACACTTCCTCTCCCTCTAGAACCACATCTAATGTTATTATAATTTTTGTTTAAATCAATGGTTGGAGTTTACTTTTTTATGGCTATTTAAATACTGCTCACTACTGAGCCACACAGTGTATTAGGATTACTCTTGCAACATTTCATACATATGATATACATATATAATTAAATATATGCTATATATAACTATGTATATAAGTCTCATGACACATACACATACATTTTTTTTCCAAATGCTTAAACTAATTAGCATTTTTGTTGACTAGAAACCTATTAATAGGTTTCTCTATTGTTGATTTACAAACCTGTTAATATTGTCCAATAATCATTAAATGAATAGGTAAACCTTTGGTGTTCTCCGAGGCTACACCCCTGTGCTGGTTTCAGCTTGCTGCTCCACTTGTACTGCTACTCTCTCTCGCACAGATGCCCCATTGCCGTTATCCTAGCCATTTTCCAGTGATGGATTCCCAGTTTTTCTTCATTTAGTTCTTTTTCTGATAAATATCCTCCACTAAGTTTCTAAAAACTGGTATGTGAAAGATAATTGTTTTTTGTGGGTGTCTAAACTGTGCAT
>NW_011888802.1:10124788-10141205 GCF_000151845.1 Pteropus vampyrus | reverse complement strand
GGCAAAAGTTTACGCATTTTTATTTCAAGTCAATTAATCAAAGTTAATAGACTACACTAATCATTTACAGAACACTAAATTGCTTAAAATTCAACAACAGCTGCTTTTTACTTTAAGACTTGCTCTCAGATATTCTAAATCTACATTTCTGTATACAACCTGAGATCAGATGCAAGTTGTGAAGCAACATCTACTTTAATAACATTCTCTTATCGAAAAAAATAAATTAAAAAAATACATGGTACAAGTACATTCATTGAAGTCAAAGACCTGATTCAAGTAAAGTGCAAGCAACTAAGGGCAGCACAACAAAAATAAGTCTATATTCTAAAAGCTCAAAATTAGATAAGAAAAGTGGGTACCTTATCAAGTAGATTGATTAATGCTATAAGTAAGGTGAAATATGGATACCTACAGTTAAACTATTTCAGTCATTTCTATTTGAGGAACAGTAAGAAAGTTAGGACTAATTCTGAGAAGGAGTGTCATCCATGCTTGGCACTGAAAAGTTACTCAGTAACTGATGAGGTAGGAAGTGGTCTGGGACCATGAAACAGGTATAGAACTTGAAAAGTACAATTGACAAAACTGGTTTCTAAGAATGTTACTATATTGGGGGTTCCCAAGATTACCTCCAGTTTGGTGATTTCCTAAAACTCACAGGACTTAGCATATAGTCATTCTCATGGTTATGACTTATCATAGGAAATGGATAAAAAGCAAGATCAGCAAAGGGAACAGGCACATAGGGCAAAGTCTACAGAAACTAGACATGATCTTCAGGAATCCTCTTAGTAGAGCAATACAGAATGTCCTCAAGTCCTTCAACAACAAAATTGTCACAACATGTGTGAAATGTTATCCAAAAGGAAAGCTCATCTGAGCCTATGAGACCACGGGGCACCTTCTGTCTAGTATATAACCAAATTCTAGACTTCCAGAAGGAAAGCGAGTATTCAAGATAAACCACAGTGTTTGTACAAATATTTTAGGCAAGGAAGCCACTGTTATCAGTTCTGGGAATGGTTGGAACACTCTTGAAATCCAACTTACCCTCAGACCAGCCGAAGGCCAACCTCACAAGCAGGCCTGTCTAAGGAGAGCAGTCTCGGGCCTGCTGTTAGTTTGTGTGGCATGATTTTTAACTACAGAACACAGTTTGTGAACAGTCTTGGGAATTAAAAATCTAAAATGATTCCTGAAGCATTCAATCTTGTCATTAATCTAATTTTGATGACACTTAGATAAACTAAGGAGAAAACTTCCCACTCTGCCACAATGGAATTCCCTAAAGTTTCATTTATAACTCTCCATTGTTATGAAAAAACAGCAGAGAAAGGTCTTGGTCAACAATCAGATTACTGACATTACTATTCTGATGGCAGGATTAGTACATTACGTAAAGTTTTCTTTCATTAGTTTTTTCGCTAATAATGCAAAAAGTTCTTTACAAAGTTCAGATTTTCTTTAAACAATAGCAAGTTAACATAACCTACATATGCACTGTGTTCTGTTTCAAATATAAAAACAATCTTCATCATGTGAAAACAGAGTTCGATTCAAAGAATTTGGTTGTGTGTGTACTGTATTTTTTTTAATGTGCCATAAATTGCTTCACTAACATTTCGGTTTTGCTCATTTGTTTATTTCTTCTCAAACTCTTGGAATAAGAGTTTATCTACAAATTTTATGCAAAATGTTTCACAGCAGTAAGGACAGGCAGAAGGTGACATGACTTTCACAAAACATTTTCCTGACTAAAGAACTTTGTTGTTGCTGATTTTTGCTCCTTAAAATTTTGATTTTTCATGAACTACAAGCGTGCTATTAACAAAGCTAATTTTCATTAAACATTAAAAAACTAGTATTCCAAACTCTTCCTTTCAACCCCATTTTACTAATATCCAAAATCATAATTATATAAACTACCCAAAAGTTACAGAAAAATGTATTAATGATGTTCGTCTTTTTACGTCATATGCTGATAACTTCAAATATATACCTTCTATCGTTGTGACTTAAGAATAAGATCTCAACTTGCAGAAGCACTGTGTATTTTTGAAACAAATAGTGAGTGAAGGACATTTTAATAATATACAAAACATATTTCCCTAAACAGCTAATTATAAATTATCTTGCTGATAGAAGACCCTGGATATTCTCCTAAGGATCAAGTTCTGCTGTCGGTAATAAAAAAGTACAACTATGAAGAAAAAGTTGACTCCTGATGTTAAATCAGATTTAGTTTATCTCCAGAAGAGAGTGGAAATAAGTTGGCTAAAATTACTAGGGTGTAACTAACATGAAGATTATTTCCATGTGTCAAACACCAGAGGAAGAAGCCTTTCAAGTTCACTAGGTCCAAATTTCATAAAACAGAATGGCTTTCAGGTCAGGTATAAACACTCATTTGTACTGTTAATCTTTATCTGAATGCAAAATTGTCATTTCTTTTAGCTTCAGTAACAGATTCTAATTGTCACATTTCCTGTAATGGTAAGTTATATAAACAAAAAGATACTGAAGAAAGTTATATTTGGGATTTACAGTCCTTATAAGAAATCTGCAAATACAACCTTAAAATATTTTCCAATAAGCCTAAAACAATTTTGCATAAAGTATGAAAATAGGTTAGGCAGCCCAATAACTGATGCATACTGTTATTTAGCATAAGTGATTATTCTATTTGTATTTGTTGAATGAACACATTCTAGTTTTGCCATAAAGATGCCGTTTATAATATTTGAGAAATCGTGTTAAACTATTAGCTATCACTACTATTAATATTTGAAACTAAGAAGTATAATTAAGAAACTCACCATGAAACTTTCTAAAATTGGGAAATATTCTCTAAATAAAATAAAACCATGTAAGAGAATATGGGAGGATATAGAGGGTAACAAAGGAGAGGACAAGAAAACATTCCTGACATATCTTAAGAATGTCAAAAAAAATAAAAAAAAAAAACCAATGAAAGAAATGGAAGAAATTGTTTTGTATCTGAAAATCAGCTTCACTTTAGTTTCCCCTTTATATTTCTAATAATTTTGAATTAGCATTTTCTTCTTTGACCATCTGTTGTTTCTGCTTCAGTGTTTTCTTCTTTTAATTTACTGTAATTAAACTTCTCTAATCTCTATCAAGTTTCAGCTTATCTGCTTCTCTGTATTTAAACAATTTCAAATGCATCAAGTAAATAGTACAATCACTGAAATGTGAAAAATATTTTAAGGCATCCATTATAACCAGTTATTTGCTATTTTTTGCCTCCCACCTTTCCCAACCCAGTGAGCTCAGAGATGACAACATAGTTCAGGCCTCCTGTGCTCCAAGGGCTTTTCTCACTCCTTTATACAGTGGCACATAGCACCTAGAGAATATAGAATTGATTGGAGATACCACAGGAAGATAACAGATAACCACTGTGCCACAACACAAAGAAAGTTCCGCTTCACTGCACAGATTAGCTTTGGGAAAACAAAAAGAGGTAAGAAATTTCCCACCAGCTAAAGGTTAAGAATCCAAATCATTTACTGGCACACTTAAATATCACACATTCATAAAATGCTTCTGCTTAACTGCTTCTTAAGCTGTATTATAACTGGATGATGCGAATAAGACAGTAAAGAGTCTATTATATTGTTGAGAATTATAATTTAAATGTACATGTCTAAGGAGCTTAAAGAACTATATTTTATTAGAAGTATAAGTGTTCCTGAGTGGTGTCACGAGAGTCTGTGAGTTGGACTCTTGCTGACATAGTTTACAATGCAAGGGAAGTCTCATCATGCTTAATGGAAAGGATTAATACCAATAGAGAGAATTCTGACAATAGTAGGAAGAATCAATGGCAGGAAAGTACAGGCACTGTGCTGTAATAGTGATGGAAGAGGTTTGATCCTCTTATATCATGTGTGGGCATAAATGTGAGATTAAACTCACCCTGAGATGCCTGCCAAATTCCTACTCCAGTGGTAATATGGAAAACATAGGAAATCAGAGAGGCAATCGTGGCCACAATGGAGGAGAGTGTTGGGCAGACATATGATCACATATGATAAATCTCCACTTTCCATGTCTACAATTCCATGACTCCTCCTTAGGAAACGTATCAGAGCCCAAACTATTGAACTTAATGCTATGATTTCTGACAAACGAGTGGTCTTATTTTATTCATTTAAAAAATAATGTCCCAGTATGAATGCCTTATATTGTACATACTCAAACAAAATATTAAGTTGCACAGTATAGTCTTAGGAAAAATTCAGTCTGCAATTGGCCAAAATAATAGAATAGCCCTAAGAAATTAAGTAGCATTATACCCTGGGGCAGTCATCAAATAAATTCTCAGCTATAATTGAGCTAAGGGCAGTAGTGTCTTAACCAGCAAGTCCGCTTAGATAGCAAGTGCTTAAATCTCTGCTTTGTCATATAGTACTAATACCCACTTATCCATTATAATAGTTAAACAATTTATCTGTACTCCTGCTTTGGTTTCCTTACCAGTGACATTGATTCTAATACTAGAATCAGTGCCACGTGATTGTTCTGAGGATAAATTAACATACGATATAGAATACTAACATATAATAAGTACTACATATGTTGTTAGCTATCATTCCTGTTACTATTACTGGAGCAGGAGGCAGACAGGCTATACTTCTAGGCAGTACAATGGATGGTTAGAGTGCAGATTTTATGCTCAAATAGTCCTGGAAAATGGTACATAGGACCTCCAGATTCTTCATTTTTCTGAACCCTGGTTGTAACATCTATAAATTTAAGAAAAATAGTAAAAGGTATACAATGAGAAGCCAGTTGATTTGCACCATGGGACCTATAAGTTCAGAAATTGGCTTCACTAGAGATCTCTGAAAAGAGGCTATGTTGGATCTGAAAATGGGCAGATTTGATGACAGTCCTTTGTCCTTAGGCCTCTCAGTCCCCTCCCTCAAGTCATTAGTCAGATGACTGCTCTTCTGCTTGAACAGGAGGCTGGACCTTTCCTATGCAGACAGGTTGAACCAGAAAGGCTTCAAACTGAGGTACGCCCCTTGCCAACCAAACGCAAGAAGAGTATTTCTCTCTGGTGAAATTCAGCAAGTCCCACTCCTCCCGCCCCCCAACTCCCACCCTGCCCAAAAGACCTACAAAGAGTGATATTAAAAAGTCTCCCACAGAAATGTCAGGTTATCAACAATCAAGAACCCTGCCCAGGTAGACAGTGATTCTAGTCAGATTTTTAAATGTCTTATCTTTAAATAGGAATACATGTGCTACCAGATGTGGAAGGGAATCACTAATACTACACAGAGAAATGAGTATAAAGATAAAAGAAGCAATTAACAGGAAACAATGAAAATGAGACATGTAGAATAAAGTTGTCTCAAATTAATATATTAATATGCAAGCCTGAAAATCTATTAGTGGTACAGAAATCTTTTTTTTTTTTTTGACCTATTGAAAATCAGTCTCCAAACCTGCCTTCCTTATATCTCTTTCATGATTTTATTTCTCCCCACTCCTATAGCACTCTAATACACTTGCCTCAAATTTCTGTCTGTACCCCTTACCTATCCAAAGTCACATTGACTCATTTATAGCCTGTCCGAAGTTACACTGATTCAGTTACAGTCTTTATTACAACCCTATAATTAGGTTTTATCTCTAACTTACAGATGAGGAAACTGACAAGGGAAAAGTTGGTTAACATGCTAAGGTCACAGAATTGTTAAGTATCAAAACACAGTATTGTTAATCTAAGTGGCTAGTTTCAAGTACTCTTGGACACTTTGCTCTGATGCTTCCTCAATAAAATATAAGCTCTATGGGTAGAGATTTTTTTCCTTTCTCTCACTGTTAACTCTTCCAGTTCCTAGAAGAATAGCTACACAAGAATATGGAGTGTTCGGTAAGCATTTGTTGAATGAATGAGGGAAAAAAATCACTACTGACAGCACTATGGTATTAACTGAACAATATTTATATAGTCATAAAAATACAAACATTATTAATTTAACCAAAAGTGTCCTATAACTATAGGGGGTAATGGAGAAAGGTAGCACATATGTGAGAATAAGGTAAGAGACTTAAATCCTACTTTATAATAGGAAGGCAAAAGAAAAATGCATATAATTTGAATATTCAGAATAGTGGTATTTTAAGACATGTTCAGAAATATGGAAGTTAATGCCAGAATAAATACCCTCAAGAGAGTGAGAATCATCGCCTGCGGTGTAGTGTCACAAATGCAGTAAGGGCAGCAGCAGCTGGCAAAAATGAAGCCACCTCTTTATCCAGGATGGTTCCCTTCTATTGCCAAAACCCGTCCTCAACACCGTGTGGGAAAGCAGGAGAAAGGCACATATAAATAGGTGATTTCTTACAGGAACATTGAGATGATTAAAATAGCCATGGAACGTAAAAGGTCACAAACTATGAACGTATCCTCAAAAGCAAGCCTGAGGATGATATAATTTCATTGTGGATTTAGGTTTTCGAAATCAGAGTCAATTTCTATTTTCAGGTTCTGCCCCTCAACCTTTTATAAACAAAATCGACATACTGCTCTAGTGTCCCTGAGAGGCTTTTTGCCTAAGGACTGCCTTTCTAATTAAGCCCTCCAACTCTTTAACATGCTAATTTTATCCATTAACATAGATGAAGTGGTTTCAGCTGTTACCTGTGCTTCACAAACCACAGGACCTGATCTACAATTTCAGGAAAGCTAGATTTTAAATTTTTGCTGGTTTTTATTAAAGAAATGAGTATTCTTATAGCTCCATTTCCCCCCAGTGTAGCTAACTAGAACTTTATGGAATGGCCTAAGAGGAAGATGATAAAAGGAGATCATCAATGAAACTGGTAAAGGGTGAGGGCAATGACAGGGGTGAAATGATAAAGTGAAACTTCTCTAGAGCTCATCATAGAGTAAAAGAGGAAAAAAAAAACCTGTTAGTTATTGAGACTTCTGGAAACATTACCTAAACTAATATTACTTGACTATATACATGATGTGACCAGAACTCATATGTAAGTAGAGAAATCAGCAAAAGGCACACCAATCTTAAAAATGAGTTGCATCCTAGCTCTACTCAATTCACTTAAAGATGGATCCAGTCTTAGTTCCACTTCTCCATAGCTTTGCAACTTGAGGTTCTTAATCTCTGGATACTTCAATTTCTCTTTGCTAAAAACTGCGTTAAAATATTACCAATGTCATGGAATTGTTGGCAGAATACACTGTACATGTTTTATATGTTGTTTTATTACTAGAATATTTTTACCCTGTTTAATTACGAGAAGGTAACTGAGTTCTCTACATACTGAATACAGACGCTATTCTGTAACCTACATGTAGAAAGCTAGTATATAAGCTAACTCAAGGGAAATGTATTGTGAAAACTTGAGAACCATTAGAAGTATGTTTTCTTTTGACACTAAGTAGCCTAACCTAGGATGTGGAATTTGAAGAACTCATTTTTTATGCCTGAAAGAAGGAAAAGTTGAAGGATAACCTGTGTCAGAAAAATTGCACTTGATAAAGCTGAACAGGCACAGAGTCTTTATTCAAAACTATTGCAATAGAGAAGAAGGAGAGAGACTGAACTCAACTCATTGTAACAAAAGGCAGGAAAGTTTTTACTCATAGAGGCCAGCAAACAGAAAAAATCTGGAGTTCATTAGGGAGGGCAGTGGTTAATCAATGTGATTAGGCCACCTGTGTTTCTAACTGGCACTTACCTTGTTAGGCTCCTCCTCTCCCACAGAGGCTGATCTGGGGATCCTCTTTCCTGATGACTGTGTTTCAAAGGAATGGCTCCCAAATCCTTCACAGAGATAATCCTGGGTTGTAAAACTGGCAAGAAGCTAGAGAATATTTACATCTCAAAGGAGCACAGAAAGAATTTGCAATTTCACATTTTCTGAAGTAAATGATCTAAGTAAAGGGAGGTGAGAGACCTATAATCAAGAAGAAATTGGTCTGAAATTTAGTCAAGCTGAGGACATTCTTACTATAGTGATCTCCATCACCTGAAACAATAAGCCACTGCCCTCTTTAGGAAAGGTAGTTTGTGTTGTAGGGAAGACCACGGGCTCTGGGCCTGAATCTCAGCCCCTTTACTTACCAGCTGCATGACTGTGGGCACGTGATGACTGGCATTTCAGGCTTCGTGTTTGTAAAATGGAAATAGTAGTAATACCCAGTGCTTGGCATAGAGTAGCTTCTCCATAGGTATTCCTTACCATTATCATTTGTTCTTTTCAGTATCATTACTATATTATTAAGAGCTATTTTGCATGTTAGTGTGTTTTCATTCTAGACATTGTAAGGGAGAACAAATTTCCACCAGTCAGAATGGAAGCTAACTGTAGGGAGCCAGGCTAAAGGACGCCAGTCTGAAGGTACTGCGTGCTTCGCAACAATGCTTCGCTCTGAAATTTCTTGAGGCTACAACCGCCTTAGCACTCGTGTTTAGGAAGCCTAAACCCAGTATTCGAGACTGAGCCTCTTGGGAGCAATCACAATCAAACCAAGACCTAGGACCCCAGACCCGGGCCCTCTCACCAAAGCCTGGACCGAAGAGGGGAGACCAGCGCTCCCTC
Source organism: Pteropus vampyrus (assembly GCF_000151845.1). NCBI lineage: Eukaryota > Metazoa > Chordata > Mammalia > Chiroptera > Pteropodidae > Pteropus > Pteropus vampyrus. The sequence continues at coordinate 10,132,598 of NW_011888802.1, read as the reverse complement.
AGACCGAGTCCTCTGCTGCCCTTGAGAACCACGGTCCCGCAGGAGAGAAGACGCGCACCAGGAACAAGCATAAGATCCCATGGGTATAGTCACCATCTTTCCCATACAGGACTTTTTATGGAAAACTGCTATGCTTTAACAGACTCCTAAGAAACAAGCGAGAGCCGCAGGACAACAATGAACAGCAAAGAGCTGAGGCCTCCAAACAGTTCAAACAATCCATTACCTCTAGGGGCTTGCTTTCCAAAACAACTATGACCATTTTGTTTGCTGAGCACAAATGTGCCACTCCACCCAGACACCAAACTTCTAGTCACCAGTTCATTATCCCTTCTCAAATTTCAAATAACAAAGGAATGCAAATCCATGAAAGAGAAACCAAATGAGTTATTTTCCTTTCTCCCAGATTCCTTTGCCAGGTAGCAAATATTGATGTATTAAAATTGTCTTAATTATTCCATTGAATTGTATCAGAAATTGCATTCTCTCAAATTGATTTTAAAGGCACTGTAAGACTTTTAAAAGGAATAAACTTGTGCGAGCTGTAAAAAGATAGAAAAAATATTCTAACCCTTGATAGAAAAAAATTTCTTAAACGCGTTTAAGTCACAATGCTTCTTTAGAAGTCTTTTTAATTTAACTTTGTAGACTCCTATCACCCTGTTTTTTACATGGATATAAATTCTGCTAAAGGAATACTTTATTCCTCAATTAAGCTAATCCCCTTTTCAGGGTTAAAAAACCCAGCAGATTAAAACAAGATGCACGTCTTACCTTACAGTTCTAGCTGTCAGAAGTCTGCACTGGGTCTCACTGGTTTTCCAGGGAGATCAAGGCGCAGGCAGGACTTTGTTCCTTCTGGAGGCTCTAGGTGAGAATCTATTTCCTTGACCTTTTCTACATCTAGAGGCTTCCAACATTTTTTGGCTCATCGACTTTTTCCTCCATCTTCAAAACCAGCAACCCCGGATCTAGTCTTCATCCCGTCTCTAACCCTTCGGTTGGTTATCTCACTTCTCCTCCCTCTTTTACTTTATAAAGACCCTTGTGATTACATTGGGCCCACCTGGACACTCTGGGCTATGCTCCCCATCACAAAGTCTGCTAATTAGCATTTTAACTCACCTGCAACCTTAAACTCCCCTTTGCCTTGTGACATAACATATTCATGGGTTCCAGGGATTAAGATGTAGACATCTATGGAGAGCGCTTACTCTGTCTAACATAGAGTGGTCTGGAAAGAAATGCAGCAAAGGAATGAGAGCCTCCCAGTCTTGCCCTTGAGGAGAACCACTTAGGCATAGACAGCTGAATGATTTCTAAGGGGCATTAATATCAGGAACATACTCAGTACAGTGATCTGAATCAGCTAAAGGCTTCAAAGAGTTAATAGCTAATCACCAACCTAAATCAATATGTGTTTTAGGGGCCAAGAGTCTCGTGTTCGGAAGGGTGAAACTGGCTTTTCAACAGCATAAATTTCTTAGATGAGCGTTTCAGTGATATTTGTAAAGATGAGTGAATCATGTTTAAAAACAAAAGCACTACTGGTTTTCTATAATGCCATGAAAAAATATGGATAAGTCCCATGTACTTTTTTGATTTTAAAGTAACCAACTATGAAAATTGAATAAATCAGAAATACAGAATAAGCCCTAAAAACAGAAAGCAAAGCAGTATAAGAAAGGAACAGTGTTTGACCAGCCCTTAATTTTCACTTGAGAGAAAGCAACTGGGCAGACTGACTATATAGTTCAGAACTACTGCAACTCAAAAAAAATTACATTCCTCTAATCACATATAATTTTTCTTTCTGTGAACATAGCAGTATAGAACCCGTTTTAGGCTTTTATGAAGAAGAGAATAAACAGCAGATTACAATCAGATATATCAATAAAATGTTCTATATAGTGGAAGTAAAACTTTTTATGCCTGTCGTGGAAAGCTCTAACCACAATGGAGGATTAAAAAGCTCTGTCAACATGAGAATCTTATAGCATTTTCCTTTATAAAGCACTTGAATCTTCCAGCTTTAACTTCTGAGATACACTGAGAATCTGTCTAATGGAAGTAGGACTGTAGAAAAAGACTATCAAATGGAATTCAACTAACCTGAACTACTGAGAAGTTGGGCTTTTGTATTCTGAAGACCAAAAAGGAGCGCTTTAGTATCATTACTGGGAAAATGACATAACATTTCTGTTGTGTTTTTGGAATGCCACAGATTATTAACTTTTTGATGGAAAGTGTTATACACCTTCTGCTGTCTAAATGTTCGTTTATATAAAGGCTCTGCCAGATTATAGTCATTGCAGGAGCGAAGGCAGAAGTTTTAAATCCCTCAAAAAGAATTATTCACCTATAAAGATTATTATCAAGCAAGGTAAAGACTCGTTTTTCTAACAAATTCTCAATAGTAAGTGTTCCATAGTTAGCAAACAGAAATCTTTTGTTCCAAGGCACTATTTCTTTCCCCTATAGCCAGGCTGGCCTTCTAGTCCCTGAAAATTATTATATGAAATAAAATCTGTTTTTCTAAGTTTTTCATTTAAAAACTAATTTGTAAGCTCCAGGAGAATGGGAAGTTTGTCATATATATGTCTGATACAAAGAAAAACACATTTAAAATGTACAGTTTATATTTAGCAACTGCAGGGAACATCTGTTAACTGGGAGACACATCTATTATTCAAGGCGATCATCAACTATCTGATCATTTGTGTGAGAAACCTGAGTTTTGAGTCCAGAGAGAAACCTCTCCCTCTCCTCTGCGCTGGAGCGGAGGACAGTAGGATTGCGGTTTGTGTCAATCGGATTTTTGTCAAGATTATTCGCCTTGGCGGTGGCTGGACTACAGCTGAGAGAAACTGCTTTTATTACCATTTCATCCAACATTGATTCATTGGATACATTGCCAAGTGATTTTGGTGGTATGGCCCGGAAATGATATAGTACAGGATGATGTACAAAATGTTTAACAACAAGGCCTGCGAAGGTACCACCCAATTAGAGTGGACCCTGCAATGGCATAACATCCTGAGGTCCCTGCTCTGCCAGGCAGTCTATAGGTCCAACACAAGAATAAGGTCCTAAGGAAGGCAGTAGGGTTGCTGGTGCACCTGGAGCTTAAGGCAGTAGCTATTGACTGATCTGGAGTATTCTGACTCATATCCAAACAAGCTGCATATAAGCTCCAGCATAAGTGAAGGAAAATTCATTACTGCTTTGGTTTCTCAAAAAAATGGCAGATCCGTGTGGCATACGGTTCAATTTTAATGTCATAAGAAGATATAAAATTCTCCCTAAGATAATTATGTTCCTTAAGGAACTGTTTTAAGGAATGGAAGGGTCCCAAAGAAACTCCATAAAGCTACTCATGGATTTTGCTGGATAAGCTCATTTTTACTAGTAATAGTAGATCATTTGTTTAAATGCTGTAACATATCTCTGCAGGGAATACAGCATGAGGGAAAATGCTTGCACTTTAGACTAGACAGCCTTCAGGCAAAATCATGGTCCTATCATTGATCACCTCTGCAACCCTGACCAAGTTGCTTCACCTCTAGTTGCATTGGTTTGCACAGCTGCAAGAAAGGCCAATGTTACCAGCATCACCACGGTTCCCTCTACTGGATTGAGCGCCTCCAAAATAACTGCAAAGCATCTTCTCAGGAGACATATCCTGGCCATACCACAAAAAAAAAAAAAAAAAAAAAAAAAAAAATGCAACCTACACATGCTATCATCTGTTGCACTTTCAACAAATTCTGTTATATTTAAAATTTACCTATACACTATGTTTTTTTTTTTCTCTGAAAGAAAAGGTGGCTTAAACAGTTTTCCAAGATCGAAGACATCAGAACTGAAGGATCGTAAGACTAAATAACAAACTAAAGGCATAATCACTTGCTAGAGTAGTTTTTAAAGTAAATAAAAAGTGAGACAATTATAAATAAATCACTGAAGTAAAAATGAAAGGATATGGGTTCCAAATTTAGTTTTGTCCATGACAAGTTCTGGGGAATTGAGAACTTTATTTAGCCTGTTTACAATTTAGTTTTTTCATTTCTAAAGTTAAAAAGTTTAAATACATGATTTTAACCTTTTTACTAGTGTTAACATTTTGTGTTTGTTTGTTTTTTCCTGAAAAGTAACAAGTAAAGCTCATAGGGTCTCTTGAAAAATTGGCATAAGAATAAGCTTTTTAAAATATGTCTCAAACAGTGCTATTATGGGAGATCGAAACATCCCTTTATCTATTTTTTTCCAGAAATTTTTCAACAAAAAGAATTCGACTCAGATGATTTAGTCTGTGTAATTCTTGAAGATGGAGAAAGGACTATATAGCAACTCAAATCAATTTCAGATTCTGAGAAACCAATGCAATAAAATGTTAGTGCTTGAGTTTTATAAATGCTGCATTAAATTTGCTCATAAGAGCAGCAGTACTGCCTGCGGCATCACAGGGAAAAAAAAAGATTACCATCTTATTTGAAAATCTTATGTTCTTAATGGCCATATTCCCAAGTGTGCTAGCATGCAACATTTGTCTGTTCTTGTTAGAATGTTTAGTGTAAAAACATTGCATCAAAATCATAATGCTTCATGTGATTTTGAATTATAATTGTACTCTGTAGTAATTGACTATTTGATAACCACTCAGTTGATTAGCTTTCTAGTTCTGACTGCCTCACTAATCTGTCTGAAGCTATAACAACTAATCAAAATACCAAAAACCATGAAAGTAAAAGAAACATGGCATGTTATGCATGTTAGATATATTCCAACTGGTAACATTACATATGTGATCTAGATAAATTATTCTTAAATTGAAAATAAAAATATTACCATGGCCTCCATAAATTATAGAAGTACCAAACCAGAGACACAAAATTTTCAAATCATAATTTTTAAGGTGAAGAAAAAGTTTCCTTTTGTATACTTATCTCCATCTAGAATCATGTAATTTCATATTTGGAATTGACTTTTGATATAGTCAAGTCTAGAATCTTTATATTGTATATGGGGTGCTAAATTTTTACATATTCCTTAGACAGCACAAGTAGTTGGTAACAAAACAGAGCAGCGATCAGAATATAGGTAATTTGACTACTAGTATGATAATCCTGCTACTTCATGATGTTGCCAAAATGACTTCCATGAAGTAAATCAGCTTCTTTTATTATGGTATTTCATTGACATCAAAGATACCATCAATTGTAAGATGTGCTATTATTTTATGTACCATAAAGGAAAAAGGTTCTTGCTAAATATAATCAGACATGAAATCGTAATGACAACTGTATATAATTTTGCCATTCAAGACTCACGTTCTTAAATTCCTTTCAATTCTTTAAAGGGATCTAGTGAGCTCTCCTAACTTCAGTTGTACAGCACCTGAGTCAGTAATAAAGCAAAGCATAGCTTCATCTATTTGTAGTTCTTTCTTAGGTTGCCTAAAGTACTTGTTTTTTGCATTAAAAGAAAAAAAAATTAAACTCAGTTAATTCTTCTAATTCTGAATATTTGCTTCAATAATACCAATTCATGCATCACTGCTCTGTTTCAGTGACTCTCTACAAAGACTATTTTTTGTTTCAATGTTCAGTCATAATGTAATCTTTTTTGAAGTTATCTTATATGACAGTTGAACTCAGCACATGTAGTATCAACCATGTACATCATTTAACTCAAGTGACAATGTGCACGGCTGCCACTTGGCCAACAGCAACTTAAGACTTTATCAGTTATAAGATTTAACCAGATGTCAGAAATGTGACTTAGAACTGATGAAATGCCACTCTCAACCATCCGATTCTTCTTTTTATGTTGTTAAATTTTACATATTAGACTAAACATTAATGCCGTCTTCTTTCCGACAGAGAAAGGCATAAAAAAAATCTCAAATTTCTGAAGAATAAAGGTCATGAATACCCAAAGTATGTCAATTCATTAACATTAGCTTTCATTAGAGTCCAGAGATGATGTTCAGCACATGTTTGATGACAGGGAAGATGAAATAAATGAGAGAAGGTTTAACACACACACACAACCATCTCTCTCTCTCTCTCTCTCTCTCATATTTCTATGTGTGTGTGTGTGTGTGTGTGCGTGCGTGTGCGTGCGTGTGTGTGCGTGTTTTGCCCTCCCTGACCTCTTCTCATTTCTTCTGGTGCTTTATTTTAGTGACATTTCTTCACTTGCTATAACCTTGAGGTCAGATAGGAGCTAGCATCTTTTTACATGACCTCAACTCCATAGTTACAGTTTTGGTTTAATGATGCCACCTGATCAAGGCTAGTGCAATTATAGTATCACTTTCCTGGGGCCATAATAAATAGTCTAGTTATGGGCATGTGACTTAATACAGACCAATTAGGAACATTCCCCCAGGATTTTTTTTTTTTTAAATGAAGCTAAAAACTATAATTCCTTTTTTCCTTTCTGTTCAAAAAGCTGTGAGGATACAAGCACTGATAATTTAAAAAATCATAATTTTAGCCTTGAAGAAACACAGTCTGAGGTAATTTGGCTAGCACACTGCAAAAAAAAAAAAAAAAGAGAGAGGTAGAGAGAGAATCCAACTGTTTTAAATCTCTGGTTCCTCTTATTGAGAATCTTCTATAGTTTATGTGAGCCAAATAATTCTCCGTTTTGCTTAAGTATGTTTGAGTTGGATTTCTTGTATTTACAACCAAAACTGTATTAGCTCTGGCTCATACAGTTATTTAAAGAAATATATGTTTAGCATATGTCTATGATTAAGGATAAACTTAATTCTGTGTGACAGCAAGTGTCAATCATAGAAACTAAAAGCACAACGTTGTAGGGTTCATAAAAATGAAAAAAAATCTTTCATTACTATTAATTCTTTTTCCTTAGTTTTCTTCTGAACTCATGTTTTAAAAGGAAACATGTGAGTGAAATTTTATTTGGTGCTTGGGAAAAGTAAAATGTAAAAGAAAAAAAAATGGATTCAAAGTAACATAGTCATCCCTTAGCAAACTAAAAAATGCAGCCATTCACTCCTTTTAGGATGTTATATAATCAAAATAAATTTTGGCCAAAATTATAATTACAATGACTGTGCTTTCATATTCTCAATGAGAATACTCTGAGCAAAGACATAGGCAAAGGCAGGTGTTTTTCAGCTTTACAAACTGACAGATACCATGTAATTCTCAACTTGCTCAAAAGTTTTATTAAAAAAAAATATGTTGCAGGCTTTTACCTCTGCCTATTTTTCTCAAAGGAATTTCCTGACACATAAAGATATATGCACCAGACTACAGGGAATTTCATGGATTAAAACGAAACAAAACAAAACAAAACAAAAACACTGTTGAAATTGATGCAGACACTATGAATATTTCTGTCTGAATTTTAAAATAAAACTTCAGTAGTTCTTTGACTGATGAAATCTGTCCATTTAGTACAAATAAGCAAATCTCTTGGGTGTACGGAGACTCCCAGCAGAGATCCAATATTTCATATATCTTTTATATTAAGTGGACCATAGGCTAGCCACTGCTGATTTTGGAGACTAGAATATACAAATCCCTGCAGTGAATCTGAACAATGCACTTCTCAAATGCTATTTCTTGCTCCATCACCAAGTAATCATCATGAACTTATTTCTTGCAGAGGTAGTCACATATGTGGCAGTGAGAATCCAATTCCAGAAGGATCTTACTCCCCAGCTTTAGAACTATCCAGCAATACTGAGCTCTCTTTAATTTTCTTTGATGTAGCATTGACACAACAGTTGATGGCAATTTATTTTATCACGGAAGAGGGTCAGACAGTATTT
>NW_011888802.1:10115082-10123728 GCF_000151845.1 Pteropus vampyrus | reverse complement strand
GATCCAATATTTCATATATCTTTTATATTAAGTGGACCATAGGCTAGCCACTGCTGATTTTGGAGACTAGAATATACAAATCCCTGCAGTGAATCTGAACAATGCACTTCTCAAATGCTATTTCTTGCTCCATCACCAAGTAATCATCATGAACTTATTTCTTGCAGAGGTAGTCACATATGTGGCAGTGAGAATCCAATTCCAGAAGGATCTTACTCCCCAGCTTTAGAACTATCCAGCAATACTGAGCTCTCTTTAATTTTCTTTGATGTAGCATTGACACAACAGTTGATGGCAATTTATTTTATCACGGAAGAGGGTCAGACAGTATTTGTCGACTACCCCCTGGAGGTTAAGCACTTTTCTCAGTGAAATAAAAAATCTGTATTGCCTATCAAATTTACTTATCATCCACAAGTCAGCTACCTCTAAGATGTCTCAGTTTTAGCCATTCATTTACATCTGCATTTCACTCATGATGGAAGCAAAAATAATATCTGATCCAATTTGATCATTCAAATTTTTGAACTGCAGGTCATAAATTGGGATCTCAGGAGGCTTTGGGGAAACCATGATTTATCAATAAAAAAAAGTGATACTAATTAATAAGGAGCATATCATTGACTCATACATCAACCTGTCAATGAGAGAAATTTTCAATGTGATACCTCATAGTAACAAAATCAGTTCTAGGTGCTGGGGATATAGCATTACAAAGGTCTCTGCTCTCATGGAGGTAACATTTTACTGAAGAGAGACACACAGTATACAAATATATAATATATAAACAAACACATAAGACATCTTTGGACTGAGGTAAATTATCTAGTGTAAAATAATACGGTATTGTGATGGTGAGGGGATGGCTGATCTCTTCAGATAAAGTCAGAAATGATTTCTCGGAGAAGGTAATATTTGACCATACACAGGAAAGATAAGAAGCCTCAGATCCAAAAAGCCAGACACTAGAATTCTGGGAAGAGGAAAATAGCAAGTGCAAGAACACTGAGGCAAGAATTTGATTGGCATGTTGAGGATCAGAAGGCCTGTGTGGCCATGTGGCTGCCATGTAGTGCATGGGCATGCAATGGGTCAGAGCGATGAAGTGCAAGTGGCTTATTACACAAAGTCCTGCAGGAAACAGTAAGACGTCTGCATTTTATTTAAGGTATGAAGGTGCCCTGAAAGTGATCTGAGCAACATTTTAATTCAGTTCTTTTTCTGAATACTACAATATTTAAATTTAGTGTATTCTTGACACTCTAAAATTTCAAGTTAGCAAGTATGAGGTTATTAAGAAAATGGTTGGCTTTGGGAGTTTCATTTTATTATTGTTTTATATCCTTGGAACCTCAGAGAAAGAAAATTATGAGTGAAGTGAAGAAGGTGCTAGAAAGCATATCAGGGGTCTGTGTATGGAGGTGCTTTAATGAACTCTTTGTGTGAGTAGAGACTATTATCAGAGCTGCCATCCTCACCACTGTCTCTGGCACCACTCATTTCCCACACCTCCAGAGATCACTCACCTTTAGTTGTGCAATTCATGTTGTTTCCACTGTACAGTTTGCAGTATCTTGAAGTTTCCTATATAGCAGACCTACCCAATAAACATTATTTTAACTTAGGATCATGCCAAGCATGATAGTACACTTTCCACTATCTAAAGATAAAAAGGGAAATATCCTACTTTCACCCACAGCTTTCTATGCCTGGCAACTGTATGCTTGGGTCTTTGTGCTTTGTTTGTCAGTAAGATGAGCTGCTGTTGATGTTGAAAGTTCTCCCAGTTAGCCTGGGTCTGACATGGCTAAGGAGAGGAAAGGGCAGAGTTACAGCTTTGATGTTACAATGTTAGAAAGTAGAAAACAGAATAGCTTAGCAGCTAGAGAAATGTTGCCTTTGGATTATGGACAGAAGGGCCATAGTGAAAGTTTTACAAACAAAAGTGAAATTTTTCTAAGACTTCATGACTAAAATGTTTAGTGAGGCCAGTTAGTTTTCAGTATTCAGTGGGAGTATAATTCTATTTCAGAATTGTAGTTATATTTCAGGCCTGATTAAATATCGAATAATAAGAAGTGAATCAAACAGCTATGTCTCCCTCTTAAAAATCATTTAAATTTAAAATACATATTAAGCCTATATGTATTTGTATATTAAGTGCTCCTGTACATAGAAACTTTCATTTAATTCATATTGCTATGTAAAAGCAAGTATATGCCTTTAAAATAAAATATCATCTCTCTAATTAAATCATAAAATATGAAGAGCTATCAGCATAAATGGTTGTAAAATTGATATTAATATTTCAAAAATTTTAGACAAACTATTTAATAATACTTAATACTCTATTGATAGCATATTATAGTATTACTTTTATGTGATGGAATACATTTGTTCCCAATAAATTTTACACAGAGAAATAAATTTTGAAGATATTACCAATGCAAAGCAAAATTAACTCTTCTTTAATTAGTTCCTCACTATGATTCTCTTGTTCCCACAGACCTGCCCCAATGGCTCTCTCAGACTCTGAAAGGCTCAGTGATTCCTTGCCAAAGGGTCAGTACACAGGCTCTGTCCTCCTCATCAAATGCTCATACTCTCTTTAAGCCCTTATTCATTCTTCAGACCACATTCAGAGTCTCTATCTGAGTCAAGAAATATGGTGAGTTCATAATAAATCTATGTCAAGTGGATGAATCAATGAAATCCTGGAATAAACTCAATGGCCAGGAAATTTTTTCTAAGATGAATAAGAATGATTTTTATTAACTACATTAATAATTTATTCTAAACAAATTATAATTAGCAGTTTTTTATTCAGTGTTTATTCACTGAAACCTACTTTCCAGAGTTATTACATTTTGTTTGCTTTATTCCTATCATCTTACTTCAAGTGCATTATTTTAAATCAGTGTTTATTCTTTTGCCCTTTTTTTCTTCGCCATGGCTATTGAGACATGTGTACAGTGGTGGTATGAGCATGAAGTAGGAATATAGTGTAGTTATTAGAGGCAGAGGTTTTGGCCTCAGACAGATTAAGACTTGCATCCTAGATCTGAACACTTGCCCCACAATGAGAATAAGTTGGTGTTAGTTTCTTTATTTGGGGCCAGTACCCTCTTAACTCAGAGTGTTATTTTAAATATTAAATTAAATAATGACTAGAAACCTAATAAATATAACACACTGCATAGTGCTTAACTAAATTCTTTTATACTCTTCTTCTGTAAGTATATAATAGTAGATACTGCTTAGGTTCTCATTATTTAACTTTAAGCATTATATATGTGCAAAGCAGAATGAAAAGAACACATTTTGTGTCTCTCTCTCTCTCTCTCTCTCTCTCTCTCTCTCTCTCTCTCTCTATATATATATATATATATATATATATACACACTGTAGCTCAAAAGTATTTAGCCATAAAGAAAATGTATAGACAGAGCTTAATTCAAATTATATTGTAATACTGATTTACATTGCAGAGCCATGTGATCTTATGCCTTGATTTTCATATTCATTTTCAATTCTTATCCTTGTTTTTAATTTGTGCCTTCCTAAATTATTCTTAATGCAATACAATCTCCACACCTCTATAGCAGAGGTCGTTATTAGACTGCTAATGCTTCTCTGATTTAAGCTTTTAAATTTTCAATGATAATTATTATGAGAAAACCTAATTTTTTCCTGTTAATGGAACTCTTTGAATTTGTCCCTCTTTAGCTATTCAATTGTCACCCTAAAATCACTTTTCTTCTCACTGAACTTCAGATTATAAGGAAATGGCATAAAGACTACATTGTTGGAGAAAGGCCATTAGAAATGAGATTTGGCAGAGAAGCTAATATTAGGTCAGAAAAGAGCCTACTATCTGTCCTCTGCTAATCGCTTTTACACTGGAGTTTTATTTATTTTTTCTATTCTCTTCCCTAATGCACAACTGGATTACCACACCATAATGTGTACCTACAGGCTACAGCAAACTGAAACTGATTTCTAAATTCATAGGATACTTATCCAGCTATGACCATTATGCAACTTCTGAATGAGGATACTGTTTTTCAGAAAGGAAATGTGCAAAAGCATTGCAGGGCAGATTTAAGGCAGTGAAATGAGCTCTGAACTTGGAATCATAGGATCTCTGTATCCTGGCCCCTTTTAATTTGCTCAGGGACTGAAGAGACTTGTTTTTTGCTTTTTCCCCACCTGAAAATAGTGAATCATCATACTTAGCCCACGGTGATAGTGTTAAGATTAAATGTGTTTCTATGAGGGACAGCCTACCGTGCAAAGCACACATTGTCTGGACCTGCAATGCATAATAAATTACTGACAGGAGGTGGCTAAGTATGGCTCTCCAGTCAGACAGAAATATTCATGATTCCCATTTCAACGACACATGATGAGCTGGAAAAAATTAGGTAAGGTGCTTAAAGCTTTCTGAGCAACAATTTTTTTTGTTTTGTTTTGTTTTTATTTTTTTGTTCTTTTAGATGTAAAATGTGGATAATTATCTCTATGGGTTGTTATGGAAGTAAATTGCAATGAAAAAAGTAATGATACATAGATCTGCTCAATAAACTATAGTTATCTATAGCTAAAAATGGAATGCAAGGTTGAGGAAATTGGTTGATGGTAAGCAACTTGTAGTTGAAATGTTGTCAGACCCAATTACTCCTTGATTACTAAAAATCATTATGTACATATCCAAGTTTTTAAATTAAATTCAGCTAACAATTTGCCCATTCTGGAGTATATATTGCTGAATATGAGTTTTTTAATTTGAAGAATTAATACCTTAATAAAACTATAGTCATAAATATTAAAATGCTTCACATTTTTCATAGCCTAAGCAAATGTTTATAATTCAATTAAGACATAGTGCGTGCATGACTGCTATGTGAAGTAAAATGCCTTAGTTAAAGAGGATGTATCACGATGCTACCCAAACAGGATGTGCCTCTTTCTATACCTTCTGACCACTGACAGGTTGTGAGAAAGCAGGTGAATATGGAGCAGGGATGTTACAGACAGAACTCTGGGGTCTACATTCCTGAGATCACAAAACACCAGGTGATCAGCAACTAGTAGAATGCTAAACGAAGGCTGACTAAAGATTATATTTAGCCTGAAATATAGACGTTTCCTAATGCAAAGACTAACTTTATTATAAAAGTACTAAAAGAAGAAATTGACGTCTTCCTCTCTGCCATTCCTCTGATCTTTCCTTTCATTCATCTAACAAAGGTGTATGAAGTTTCTGTTTAGTTTCTGCTATATGCTAGTCACTGAGCTCGCTTTAGTGCTAAGCATGGCAAATGGAAAAGGAATATTATTTCTCTTAGTCTTAAAACACATGTAGTCTGGCAAGAAGAAATACCTAAGTAAACATAGAGTAATACATTGTTACCTGTGCACTAAAAAGCTGTGTAGTCTATAAAGGGAACACACAGAATGAAATGGTTAATCCACCTGATCAGTAAAAGGCTCTTGAAAAAGAATATTGTGGAAGTGTCACTCAGTCACAGTATAAATATCAGAAAGAATGAGGGACCTCTGCGGCAGAGCTGAATTTGGGCCCTGCTTAAAGAGCATCACCAGCTCCTCAGAATGCCAATAGTAGTGTATACAGCTGCCAATTAATTTCTTTACAATTATAATAAAGTGGTATAAAGTTCTATTTCAGAGTTTAAATACAACCAATCTCAAGATAGATTTTATGATGTTGATCAAGTCCGTACTTAAAGAATCCTCTCTTATCTATATCCCAACATAGGAAACTGTTCTGTGTAGATTATACCTTTACAGTTAACTACATATATATGTATGTAATAAAATGAATGCTAGTTATTTTTTCATAGTATTCAAGATATTGAGTCCAAAACTTGTATTTGAGTACTATAAATGTAAATATCCTTTTATTCAATCTTAAATCATGAAGCAGTAAACTATTTCTAATAGAAAAGGAAATATTTTATTTCAGTATAGAAATGTGTAGGTAGATATCAAATTAATAGTATTCATTAAACTTCTACAGGAGCAGAACATTCAATATGTTTTTAATAAGATCTCAATAAAATTTCATGATCATAATATCAGATAAACTTACATACGGTCCCTGATTTATGATGGTTTGGCTTACAATTTTTCAACTTTATAATGGTACAAAAGTGATATGCATAATAAATTACATGAGATATTCAACGCTTTATTATAAAATAGGCTGTGTATTAGATGATTTTGCCCAAGTGTAGGCTAATGTAGGTCTTCTGAGCAGATTTAAGGTAGGCTGAGCTGTGATGTTCGGTAGGTTAGGTGTACTAGGTGTATTAAATGCATTCTCAATTTACAATATTTTCACATTATAATTTCAGTTTACAATGGGTTTATTGAAACTTAACCACATCGTAAGTCAAGTATCTATATTTAAGGTTTAAAAAAGTAATAATGGAAAATGTGTGTATTTGTCATGCAAACATAAAGTTATTTGTTGTAAATTATAGTCTACAATTCAGTAATCTGCAACCAGTGCCTGGACAGAGAAATAAAATTAATCTAAAATGAAAGGTTTTTTTTTTTTCCAAATTATTATTCCCTAGCCAACTAAAATTAATGAACACTGCACTCTGCTATAACCATCTAATTTCATAATTACCAAATGCTTCAACTAAATAATACTTTTTCTTCTACATTCAAAATTAAAAATAAAGTGATATTGCTGAAGTTTATTAAGATAACTGAAAAAAAAGAAATGTGAAAAAAAGAATGAACACTATAATTCAGTCATATTTACTCTTTAAATCTATTCCATGAAATATTAAATAATGCCTTTAAACAATGATCTCTACATGTCTTTTTGTTTTATATTTTTGATTTTATTTTATATCATTATATATCATCATGCATTTAGTGAATATGAAGGAAATGACTCAGCAAAATTCAAAAGTATAACATAAATACATAAAATAAAAACTTCACTCTTTCTCATTCTTTTCATGTCTCTTGTCTTAGGTGCCATTTTTACTCCTTACTCTGACAATTAATTAATAGAAGGCTTGTTCACAGCTGTGTTTTAATGAAGTGGCTTCTTCCTATTGTATTTCTTTAAAGATAATCAATTGGAGCCACTTTTAGTCATCAATAAGTCTTTACAGTATCCTTTCTTTCCTCCTGTAACCAGCAAATGATACATAAAGTCTGTCTAAATTGTCGCCAGGGAAATAAAAATCAGCTTTTTTTGATATTATATATGCTACTAGTAATTTTAAAAAGCCCTGTTCTCTCCAAGTAGAAATTCCATCAGTTAATGATTGACTTATATATCTACTTCCATCAAATTGAGCTGGAGAAGAGAAGAAAAGTAATATCAACAAGGTAATGTCATATATACCAAAATCTGAGCAAATGAATTTAAGAACAAAACTAGTGCCTTAGTGGAATTTCTATGTTATAAAATGTAAATAAAAAGCAAGACACACAACTTGTGGTTAGAAGCAGGAAAAAATATTGGCAGGGGTAAAGACTTTATTTCACATTTAGTCATAATGTTCTTTACATGAGGAATTAAGTCAGAATATTGTACTGAACAATGATGATAGAAATTAATAGATTCTAAATGAAGCATTGTCCTTTTATTCTCAACAGCTGTTCATTTTTACTTAGTGTGCACATCTTTCTCCAAAAAAGACAAAAGTAATATTATTCTTTAGGAAATTAATCACATGTGTCTCATCATTTCAAAAACCCAGCTTCTTTCTAGATGGAGAATCATCTCTCTGCACCCACCTCAGAATGTCCTCAATGAATAGTGAGTGCAGTGCCACCTTCTGGTGGAGGAGGGGTGGTCACTTCTCTACGTCTAGACTGTTAACTGGAACACTAGAATCTAATTATGGGAATCTAGTAAGGTAAATAAAGTATTTTAGACATTTACTTCTTTCACCTTATTAAAATGGCTTGAAGTGTTGAAATTTATTGCATTGAGAACATGATTGATGTAGAGTTAACTTAAAGAATGTTTGAATAACCTTTTAATAGGTAGTAACTACTGTGTCAAACTCGAGCTTCAACAATTTCATGTTAAAATATAGCAAATGAATACTTTGTTTTAAAAAATATACTATGCAAGTTCATATAACTCTTAAGATACAACAAACAATAAAGTCGACTTCATTCTATTTGAAAGGTATATGGATTATTTTATCTTGGGGTGAGATGATTTATACACATAAAAACAGATTACATGAAGGATTTCATGTATTCTGAGTGAACAGTTTCAGAAGTACATTTTTATATTATATATGCATAACAATTTTGCATTGATACATGCTTCTATGTGCATTACTTCATTTGATCCTCAAAACAACCAATGGAGCAGTACATTACTGAGAATTAAAGCTCAAAGTGAACATTACCTATCTTAGATGATTCAGTGAGTGAGCGTTGAGTCAGAATTCAAATCTAGGACTCTAATTCAAATTTAGATGAATTTACCACAAAGAAACACTTGCACTCAATTCACTGAATATCTGAAAAACTGTTCTGAATAAAAGACTAATGATTCATTTTCTTAAACTTTCCTGATTATTTGTTTACTTCTCCAAGTCAAAAATATTCAGCCAGTTAACTAGTGGGAAATATATT
>NW_011888802.1:10096821-10114402 GCF_000151845.1 Pteropus vampyrus | reverse complement strand
AAATACATAAAATAAAAACTTCACTCTTTCTCATTCTTTTCATGTCTCTTGTCTTAGGTGCCATTTTTACTCCTTACTCTGACAATTAATTAATAGAAGGCTTGTTCACAGCTGTGTTTTAATGAAGTGGCTTCTTCCTATTGTATTTCTTTAAAGATAATCAATTGGAGCCACTTTTAGTCATCAATAAGTCTTTACAGTATCCTTTCTTTCCTCCTGTAACCAGCAAATGATACATAAAGTCTGTCTAAATTGTCGCCAGGGAAATAAAAATCAGCTTTTTTTGATATTATATATGCTACTAGTAATTTTAAAAAGCCCTGTTCTCTCCAAGTAGAAATTCCATCAGTTAATGATTGACTTATATATCTACTTCCATCAAATTGAGCTGGAGAAGAGAAGAAAAGTAATATCAACAAGGTAATGTCATATATACCAAAATCTGAGCAAATGAATTTAAGAACAAAACTAGTGCCTTAGTGGAATTTCTATGTTATAAAATGTAAATAAAAAGCAAGACACACAACTTGTGGTTAGAAGCAGGAAAAAATATTGGCAGGGGTAAAGACTTTATTTCACATTTAGTCATAATGTTCTTTACATGAGGAATTAAGTCAGAATATTGTACTGAACAATGATGATAGAAATTAATAGATTCTAAATGAAGCATTGTCCTTTTATTCTCAACAGCTGTTCATTTTTACTTAGTGTGCACATCTTTCTCCAAAAAAGACAAAAGTAATATTATTCTTTAGGAAATTAATCACATGTGTCTCATCATTTCAAAAACCCAGCTTCTTTCTAGATGGAGAATCATCTCTCTGCACCCACCTCAGAATGTCCTCAATGAATAGTGAGTGCAGTGCCACCTTCTGGTGGAGGAGGGGTGGTCACTTCTCTACGTCTAGACTGTTAACTGGAACACTAGAATCTAATTATGGGAATCTAGTAAGGTAAATAAAGTATTTTAGACATTTACTTCTTTCACCTTATTAAAATGGCTTGAAGTGTTGAAATTTATTGCATTGAGAACATGATTGATGTAGAGTTAACTTAAAGAATGTTTGAATAACCTTTTAATAGGTAGTAACTACTGTGTCAAACTCGAGCTTCAACAATTTCATGTTAAAATATAGCAAATGAATACTTTGTTTTAAAAAATATACTATGCAAGTTCATATAACTCTTAAGATACAACAAACAATAAAGTCGACTTCATTCTATTTGAAAGGTATATGGATTATTTTATCTTGGGGTGAGATGATTTATACACATAAAAACAGATTACATGAAGAATTTCATGTATTCTGAGTGAACAGTTTCAGAAGTACATTTTCATATTATATATGCATAACAATTTTGCATTGATACATGCTTCTATGTGCATTACTTCATTTGATCCGCAAAACAACCAATGGAGCAGTACATTACTGAGAATTAAAGCTCAAAGTGAACATTACCTATCTTAGATGATTCAGTGAGTGAGCGTTGAGTCAGAATTCAAATCTAGGACTCTAATTCAAATTTAGATGAATTTACCACAAAGAAACACTTGCACTCAATTCACTGAATATCTGAAAAACTGTTCTGAATAAAAGACTAATGATTCATTTTCTTAAACTTTCCTGATTATTTGTTTACTTCTCCAAGTCAAAAATATTCAGCCAGTTAACTAGTGGGAAATATATTGTATTTAATTACAGAAACTTATATATTATATAACATATTTCTGTAAAATTTTACTCATTTAATATGTATTATCTATAACATTATATTATATATGTATATATAATTGCTATTGAAAGGTTTAGATAAATTGATATATTTTTCACATGAATGTTTACTCAGATTTTCTTGTAGTTCCAGATCCAATAATAATGGCAATACTTCTTTGAATAGTCAGATAATGTTAAGGTTTTTTGTCAAATTTCATGGATTAGATTCTCAAAATATCAAAACACTAGTTAGAATCCATACCCACAACTTTCTGATTTAAAAATGATTAGAAATTATAAAATATCTATAAAAGATTCAGAAGATAATCTCTACCAAAATGATTTCTTTAAAAGGTCAATTCTTTTTTTATATAATCTTTAGAACCAATTCTGTTAAGATCTGGGCTTTTGAAATATAACTTTCTCTGAGTCCCTACTTTGCATTAATTTTTTAGCAGTGTCTGATTATACTGCTTACATTTAACCTTAAGTTAATATTTCATTACTGCTCAGAGTTCTGTTATCATATTTTCTCTGAATATTCTCATTAGTTGAATCACTATTAGTATTCAGTATTCATATATTTTAAGCTGAGAAATATCCAGTTCCAGAGTTATTGAGAACCAAATAATATTTGTATGTTATCATTGCTATTAAACTATCTACATTGGTAATCAAGCAACATATCCTAATTACACAGTATAAGCTAATTGACAAGGATATAGAACAATTTTTCAACCTCATACTACTTTGTTTTGTTTCTTTTTAACTGAAGTTAAATTTATTTTATTATTTATTCATCAGTTTGATGAACTCAACTAGGTCTAAAGAGTGCTATGAAGCTGTAAAAAATAATACATTTCTTAACGATGGGGTAAAAAGTAGGCATTCATTTTTGAAAACTCTCTAAATATGCTTTTTATCAACAATAAGATAACTATTTTGTTTCTTTCTCTGGAGGACTGAGGTTTTGCTACTAGCAGCTTGCAACTCCATGAAAATATCTTATTAAGTTTAAGAGAATTGATACTAATGTTAAGCTAGAGATCAGGTAGGTGTTAGTCCTATACTACCTTGGGGATCAAAATTATTGTGTTCACTTTTACATATATTACCAACTTAAAAAGAAAAAATGTTCACCAACTAAAAAGGAAAAAGTCCCTGTACTTCTTAAAGAGATAACAAAATCGAATATTGTGTTTTATCCCACCAGTTTTGGCTGAGTGAAGATAATAAAGGTTCCTGAACCCTCTTATAATAATATGGTAGACTGAGGTAATTTAAAAGGTCTCCCACTACATATACCTAGATACATTGAATAAAAAAAAATAAATTATTTTAAATACCTAGCCGAATTTTTAACAAAAGAGAATAATAAGATTTCCTAAAAGAAGATATTAAAATCTCAGACAACAAATGTTTAACCTATCACTGAGGCTGCTCTGAGTGATGAGGATATTGGTAGAAGATTGCTCTTGGTTACGTCTCAGTTTTAATGCAAAGACAGAGGCTGAAACCTTAGGTCTCAGGAAGAAGCAGGATGTGGAAAATGACAGCACTCCACATAGCTAGAACACTTGGGGGCTGCATTTGCAAAGATCTTTGAAAAATCCACCCAATGGCACATGGAGAAATAAAAACATTCCTGTGTTTTCCTGGGCTCTTGAGAAAACATGTTCATTTTGAAGGAGATTAATTATTCAACTAATGCACTTTTGATGTTCAAATTCATTCTGTATGTGTATAATATGTAACTAAATGAGAGATTTCCTGCAGGAATCTTGGAATAACCTAAGATAATCATTATACAGTGTCTCATACTAAAGGCCTTCTGAAAAAAAAAAACAACAACAACAAAAAAAACAACAAGGTGAGAAGATGAATTTGCAATAGAAATAATATGCCAAAAATATAAGATATCCCATCAAAAACCAAGATTAGAGCCACAAGAATGTGAGAATGGTAATGTGATAGAAAATACAAAATAGGTCTTTATAATGATAAAGATTGAACTTTTATAAGTTATTTTTAAAATATAATCTAAATTAATAGCATCACTGGTTGGATTAAAACATCATATTAGATAGAGTCAAAGAAAAAATTAGTAAAATGAATGATATATATAATAACTGCTCAGGATGCATTGGGTTTTTTTTGAAAAGATGATACTGATCATAGTGACTAAAACCACAAAAGACCTAAAAAAATAAAAACAAAGTATGTTTCTGACATATATAAAGAACATCGTAAAACTTCATTTAAAACCATAAAATTATACCTAAGTAACTGGAGAAATATATCATATTTATGTTTGGGGGAATTAATATTACAAAGATGGTATTACTCTTCAAATGACATACAAATGAATTCCAGAATAAAATTTCTGACAGTATTTCCACAGATTTTGGCCTTAAAATTCATATATATGTCATCCAAAATTACCAATATTATTTAACAAAAATAAGAATAGGGTATATAATAGAGTCCTATTATATATAAATTTTTTCCAAGCACAGTAATTAAATCAATATTATATTGGTGTAAGATTACGTGGGTAGACCAAAGAATGACATACACATATTGAGACTACTATATAATAATGAAACACTAGAAGTCTGAAAGAATATAAAGGATTAATTAATGAGACCATGGATAGCTACATGGAAAAATAAAAAAAAAATTGGAACTCTATCTAATAAAAGCTAAATACATTAATTCTTTAGAAACAATTTTTTAGAAAAAAATAAAACATAGAAATACATTTTTATGATGCCAGAGTAAGGAAGATTTAATAAATATGACACAAATATGTAATTCATGGAGGAAATAATAAATATAAACTAAATTAAAATAAAAATCTTCTGTGCCTTCAAAAAACCCGTGTTTCTTTTTAAAGAAGATAAAAAGATATGCCTCTGATTGGGAGTAAATATAGTCAAACCATATAACTCAAAAAAGAAAAATATCCATAATATACAGTGAATTATGAAAACTAATAGAAAAAAATGAAAAATATATAAAGAAAATTACTGAGGATGAAGTATGAATACATTTCTTAAAGATGCTTGACATCAAAAGTATTTTGGAAACTTCAAAGTAAAATAAAAATGAGATATCTTAAATCCATTTTAATCCATGTTGGCAACAGTTATTTCTGATAGTATTGAAAGACATGCAAATATTTATCCTTGGTGGAAGTGTGAATCAGCACGAGAACTCTGGATGGTAATTAAGGACCGTGTAGTAAAGGAAATTCTACTGAGTATCTTCTACCTCAAATTTATTATAATACATGTCTGAAAAGGAACATGTTCAAGGAAGCACATGCAATTCTTTATAAAAAGGAAAATATAGATATTCAAGTATTTTTGAACATTGTAATTCTATAGAGAATCTAAAATAAATGATCCTATATATACTGACATGAATAACTAACAAAAACATAGTGTTGTAAATGATATGTAAATAATGATAACAATTTTGAAAAGTTTGAAAGAAAAAATGAGCTTATATAGTTAGTATGGCTTACTCATAGTTTGCTTACAGGTAGTAATATATATATATATATATCAGCATCATGGGAATGATATACAACTCCAGGTTAGAGGCTACTTCTATGAGAATAAGGAAAAAGTGATAAGAAGAGGCTTTAGCTGTATGTGCTGATTTACTTTAGAGAGAGAGAAAGCAACGCTGGAAGAATAAAAGTAAGCACTAACCTCTATTTGCCTCAATTCTGGATATTAAATTATTTTTTGTGCTTTTTGTTTTGAAATATTTAACAGTTTAGATTTTGAACATTAAAAATAAAAGAAAGAAAAAGGAGATTCTAAAGATCATCTTCTCATTTTTTGGAAAAATAGATGATGTCTAAAGAAGGTGAAAGATATGCCTGATTTTATAGTAGCACAGAGAACAGTCTAGAATTAGAACCCAGCCCAGGAAAAATGACTCAAATGTTTTTACAGAGCAGAAGGTTATCTTTAGTGTTGTGCATTTTCTGTCTCCAAGCTTCAAGTTACAATTAGAGAACTATCAATTCCGTATACCAATTATCGAACATGATGGACTTCAAATTCTCTTCCATGGAACCCCCGCATTCTTCTTGGGGTACCATAAGTGTTTGATTTGGCTTTGTTTAAAACTATCTATTTACCCATGTAAATGTAGATCCTATGTTGGGTTATTGGTAGAGCCCCAGACCCAAGAACAGGGGAATCAAATTCTCTCACATCCTTTCATATGGTGCTTAACCTCCCATGAGATGTAATAAGTGACTATAAGTCTATTCCACTCCATAAGAAATGAAAGAGCCTAAGAGGAAGAAAGTTCAGGGGAAAGTTGCCATGTGTGCCTTTCCAACCATAGATGACAAGCCCAACATGTGGCACCAGGCCCATTTATAGAGTACAGAGCTTGAGGCACATAGAAATTGGTATTTTACTGACTCCTGAAAAGTCTAAAGGATAGAGTCTCACTGTCCAATAAAAATATAATGCAAAACTATGTAATTTCAAATTTTCTAGTAGTCAAAAAACAGGTGAAATTAGCTTAAAAATATATATTTCATTTTACCCAATATATTTAAATAGTGCCATTTTATCATGTAGTGATTATGAATGAAGTATTTTACATTATTTTTCCATTTTAAGTTTACACAATCTGATGTATTTTACATCAGATTTACTTGTAGACTATCTAAAATTAAACTAGCTACACTGAGGCGCTCCACACTGTGTCACTAGTGGTTACCATATTGGATAACACAGAGTTGGAGTAAGTAGAAAGATTCTTCTGCCTGCCTAGAAAAGGTACAATGGGTTTATTGGAAACTGACTGCTCATCTAACAATGATGGGAAAAAAAAAATGTGTTTTTCAAAAATTAAATGTGGACCCTGCAGAAGAGAGGTTTGTGGTCTTTCTAAATGAGGTCCATGCAAGAGATCTTGCTTATACTAAAAAGTGTAAGATATCTCCTTAGAAGCTAAGACAGCTATATGTAGCCCACAGAAAAAGAAGCACTGCTTAGGTAAAGAGAGATAAAAATTCTCCCTTTGGGAATGTCTGGACATTTCCATTGGGGACAAAAGCTCCCTATGCAATGGGATTCTGTGGTGCCAGAAGGCACTGTCTCCAGCTGATAACCTACCTCACCTCTGGCTCCTGCTCCAACTTGGAGGAGCCACAATGTGTGCCAAGGGAGTGGAAGAGAAGGTGGATGGAACTAAGGAAAAAAAAGAAACTGACTTTACTCTCCTATCCCTATTCCAGGCTTCCAAGCTTGGGTCAGGCTCACATCAGGCAAGGGAGAAGCTTACACTGAAAAAGAGTTTAAATTCTGATTACCAAATTAGCCAGCCATAATTGGTTATTAAGCTGGTCTAGAATGTTAATGCCAAAGAAAAACACAACTTGTTTATTATGTAGCTGTGTCTGGAAAGACTATGAGAAAGAACATGTTCACAAAGTGAGTATAATAGAGAGTGGTGAAAAATAATAAAGTTGCTATCTGCTTACACTCTACCAATCCCATTATGTTTGATAATCCATTTTACCTATATTGAAATTGTTACAAAAAGGACTTATATGTATCATAAAACAAATACTAACATATTAACTATTTTTTCCAGAAATGCACACTATAACTTAGATTATATTCTTTTCTGCCATCTTTGTTTCAGTTCGGAGTACTCTGAAGTTACAAAGGTAAGTATAAAAATGTTTATTATTTGCAATTACACATGGCAAGAAGGATTTCCTTAATACTGTAAAGTCCTATATATCTGGTTATTTTATTACTTAAAAACATATATGAGGGTGGTAATCACACAATAGAATATATAGATGTTAAATTATAATGTACACCTGAAAATTATATAATTGTATTAACCAATGTTACCCCAATAAACTTAACAAAAAAAAACATATATGAAGTGGAACACTGGCATTACTCCTAATTTAAAAATTGTATGTTTACTTAAATTGACTCATTATGCTTATCAGATAACTTTATAAGTAAATATTAAAATTTTGATTTTAGTAATTCAATTTATACTAATAAAGCATTAATTTATCAGCTTAAAATGGGATTATTGTTTTAAAAATGGATTATGTTTTGAGCACTCTTTTAAAAATCACTGATCTACTTTTAGATTAATATAGTCAGTTTTTCGATTTGTCTGGGTCTGGGCAACTACGCATTCCTGGGTTATGTTCTTCCACTGCCCACAAAGTTAGAATAGAATCATTACAATATAGCTGTAAGAAAGTTATAAGTAGGTAGGTAAATCTCTTTCCAAATTAATTATATAATGTACTTCAAAACTACTAGTTTTGAATTTCTCTATTCTTTTGGATTATTCATCGTCTGGCTCTTTTTCAGCAGACTCTCTAAAATGTTAAATGACAACCTACTCTCTTGAAGAAAAAGCCTAAGTTTTTCAACCCAACTCTTAACACTCATTCTTTACAAAACCAGACTTACCTTGACATCTTTATTTTCACCCCTTGATTCTCTAATCTTCTACTCCATATATCTAATCTCCAAATCTAATCTAGTACTAATGTTCCATCCGAATTGTTATTACACATCTTGTTTTATGTAGGATATCTTTCTATTTTAATTCAGTCCATTGACTTGATAAGGCCCATCCCAAGTTCATTTTCACCATTTTGACTTCTACACTCATAATACAACTTTATATTTCAGAGGAACAATGGGATACAATATGCAAACGCTGAGCTTGAGAATGAGTCAGGGAATCTGAGTTTCCATCTCTAGTGGGTCATTAGATACGTTTTCTTGGTTAAGTGATTTTTAGGGTATCACTTAAAAAATCTTCTATCTTTAATCCTAATAATATACATTTCATTATCACTTATATGAGCTACAGATAAAATTTAACACATTCACACTTTAAAAAAATTACTCCAGCAAAACTGTACTATCTCAAGGAAAATTCTTTTACAGTACTTAGCAGGGTATATAGCAATGATTCATGTATTCAAAAACATTAATTATCTAGCACATCAAGAGGGAAATTATATTTATTTTTTATTTGCTTGATTGAATTCATTCATTAGCTAGATTTTCCCCAAACACAAAATACTTTCTGAGAATAAATTAAAAGCTGTAGTACCTAGCCTAAGTTTATTTTAATTCAGTAACAAGAAATTATATGTTGTAGGTCTCATTATTAACACTTTTTTTAAGTTTATCTCAGTAATATCAGCAAGCTAATTTAACTCTTTTCCCCTCTAACCATGACTTACTTTGGAAAACTTTAAAAGCTAATTCGTTTTGTGCATTGTTAGAAAAGAGCCTCCCCATACAGTCAGGCTATCTACGGCAAGTGGTCTATGGTGACGTTTTTAATAATTAATGTTCAGACAGGTCATGAGTTTAAGAAGACAATTCGTATATACTTTTAGTGGCCGAATAAATACAGTATTTTATATGCTCTTTCTCTTCATTATAAAGGTAACGCCTGCTCATCGTGAACAACTAGAAAATAGAGATAAGAAAACTAACAAAAATCACTTGGAATCATAATGCCTAAAGATAATCATTGTTAACATTTGATGAATTTACTGCTGCTCTTTATTTGTGTACATACACACATATTCACAAAGAGAAAACTGGACTCAAACTATTGATGTTATGGGTACTGCATTTTCTTTGGTTTTATTTTCCCATGTCTTACAAATATAATTTTAAAGGTTACATAATTTCTTGTCCTACAGTTAGAGATAAGCCAAAAAAAGCCAATTTAGATTTTAGCATTAATCAAAAGGGATTTAACCCCCAAACCACACCTGTTGTTCTCATGCATTAGCAGGATTCCCTGAACCACCACATGGAGAACAGCCAATTAGGAAGATCTGAGTAGGACACTAAAAAATAAGCCTCTAATTTGTTTGGGGATATTTGTTAAAGCAGTTTAGGTAATTCCAACTGAAAGAATGTGGTTTGTTTTTTTATTTTTATTATTTTTTAATGCCTACAGCACCTGGTCTTCCTAGGTGGTCTCCCATCCAAGTGGCTTATTATTCAAATCTAGGCCTATACTTTACATTTGTTTGTCCAAGATTGTAATAAAATATACATATAGAATTTTAATTAAATTTAGGCTCATAATACTTTCACATCTAAAATTTAGTTAATTCACTCATTATTTTTCATTTTCTCTTTAAAGGTTTCAAATTTTAACATTTATCTATACAAATATTAATTTTCAATAAACAATTCAATCTTTCCATGGGCTAGAATGGAAAGTACTATGATCACATAAATCATCAAAGTCCAGTTTGTAAAAGCATATAGTAAATGAAAAATAAAATAATACTAGGTTCTAAATATATTTCTCTTGGATACTTGATTTGTCAACATAATATTATAATAGGAAAAAAAACTATTCTTTAGCTAGTGAGAATATTCTACAAAAATTATGAGGCAAAACAATGATAAAAGAGAAATACAGATGTTTTTAAGGAGGTCTGCTATGATATTATTAATCTAATAATATGGGTGGACAGGATGTGATGGATAAGTTGAGCTGGAGACCAGTTGCTAGACCCAATATTAGGACATATTCAACGGGCTGGGTCACACTACCTAAGTACCCTGAAAGAGCAAAGCCATGAGAACACCCTTTCCTTTGGACATCAGCACTGAGCTATGTCCTCTGTAAAAGAGAGAAGAGTCCAGCTCATTTAGAAGTACTTCCAGTTTTACAGTATTATAGAAGACCAAGGCATTACCCTTTCTTTCCTTTCTACTCTTCATATTTAAAAAAAAAAAAAAAAGATGGGGAATATGGAATATGTAGAAGCTTTTTTTCCCCCCCGAAGAAGATTTAGAAATCTTGGCCCAAAAATGTCAAATCCATTTTCATTTAACTTCTAGAAAAACTATTAATTACTCTTTGTGCAAGAAGAAAAAGATGTGAATAAACGAGTGTAGTCATTTCACCAAAATACATTTCAGCCTTGATGTAAAATTCCAGTACTCTGTGGTAGAATGCCTTCTTAAAGATAGAATAGACTAGGTTGTTTTTAAAGAAAATCTTTAATAGTCTTGTGCCAGTAGCAGTGTAGATTCAAAATGCAAATTAACACATATCAATTCAGCAATTAGTAACTGTTGACATATAATATTATTTCCCAGAAGACTTGACACATATAATATACATATAATCCTTAAAGTAATAGATTCATATATTAACTACAGATTGCTACTAGTATGTAATAGCAATAGTATTATTGCTAATAGTATAGATTGCTAATAGAATATATTGTTAGTATATCTGTGTATATGTTATACATATAGTCATAAAAGTGTTTCTCTATATATTTTAGTATATTGAACTTGTGGTCCACAATTTATTTATATATAAGTAATTATAATATATTTCTATGTTATATATAATAATAAATTAAATTAATTAATTCATGGCCCACAATTTATTTATATATAAATATGTAAAACTAAGTGGGCTACAAATTTAGCACTAATAGGCAAATTAACTACAGTGGCAAATACATCTCATTTTATATGCGTTCTCGGTCGACTATTATAAACAACTTTTTAAGTACAAAAAAAAAGCTCATTTCCACAACTGCTGACATGCTTTTCAGGATTTTTGTTTGACTACTCCCAATTCTAGTCCCTAGATTAGAATAAATGCAGAGCCATCTGTTCTGACGTGGCTGTTGCAACAGTTCTAGGCTCACTGAAGCAATTATTTCTATTACCCTTAGTACTCATGATATGCTTCGCTTTGCAGCATCCCTACTGAGTAAATTGAGCCTAACTTGTATCATGAACAGAATTAGGTTAAGATCTTGGTAAAAATTCTATGTGCCAGAATAGCTAAATCCTTTCAGCTTTAAGTTTCCAAAAATGTTTGTTGGTGATTTGAACTTTTTATGCCATTCCCAACTATTTTCCCTCCATTAGCAAATGACTTTTGTATGTAGAATATGGAGGTATCTTTAATTATGTTAAAATATTATAATTATAATGCTTAAATTGAGAGAAAATAGGGGGAAATTATAGTATATTAAGCAAATTTTTGTTGAGCCTTATAATTCATTTAAACAAATTTTTGTTGAGCCTTATAATTCATTTAATGGTGCTGTGGACATAACTCATGACTAGCCTTTTTAGGAAAGTAAGTTTTAAAATAGGAGGTTGAATTTAGGCATGTAATCAGAGTTGTCATTTGGAGATCTTGAAAAGAATATCAGACAGAATATGAAGTAAAAATGGTTTTGCTGGCATAATACAGAAGCTTCCGGGCTGCAAGAGATCATTTTGATCAAAGACTGTGCATAACTGATCTAGAAAAATTAATGATAACTTGAGTAAGTGTCCACAGTATGTAACAGTGGAGAACACAAATAACATTCTAGTAGCTCACTCCATTATTAGTATAAGTTTTGAGGTTTTACAGTATGACAGATCATAAAAAGGGTAAAAAATAGCTTTAAGAGGCCAAGATTTAAGGAATTTATGAAATTACTAGAACATAGAAATGAGGTGAAGGTTGAATATTTGAAATCCTTTGGAAGATATGTTTCCAAAAGGTAGGTTACTCATTTAAAATGGTAAATCAAATAAGATGGGATATTAAAAAGTACTGTTGGAGATATAAACCACATATTTTAAGGCATTATCATTATATTAACAAAGGATGTGCAGAAGCTCAGCAGAGGTGATGAAAGTCTGGTGAGAAGTGGATGCTCAGATTGCCAGTGATAATGCTGACTTAAGCGTCTAGAACCAACAAGTAAAGACAGAAGCTTGAGATGCCATCCTGTGGTTTTCAGAAGCCAGGAGTCTGTAAGCCCAGAAATTAATTGAGATGGCAAACAACAAGCTGGTGACAACGAAAAATCCCCCAAATCTAAAAAAGACAGAGCAATGAAAACAATAATGGAGATCTCCAAAGATGGGAGATCATGTCTAACTTGTTTACCAAAATAGCCATAATGGCTGGACGAGTCAGTGTTTGGATTCATTGGTAGTTAACTGATAAAGGTATGAATAAATCAGAAATAAATAGATGAGGAATTGACTAACCTACTTATAGTTACAGTACATATGGAAGTAATACATAACTAGGTCTCTAGTCAGGATAAAGTGGAGGTATAATCATGCCTGGTAGTACAAAGGGACTCAGTAAACTAGGAGCTAAGAACTGAATAGATAAAATTGTGGAAAGAGGGGCTACCTGGACCTAGGTCTGGACATTTGGAGGGAGCCTGGAGGAAGGTTGGAAAGATAAGGATGGGGGAGGCATGTGGCAGTTGGGGAGGTGGGAGGCAAGATGGAGAGAAGTAGAAAGGCTCAGAAAGCTAAAAGTCAATGAGCCAAAGTAAAATCAGAATCCATAGTTTTGATTTATTGGGTAAAACTCCTAATTTTTTTTTAAAAGTAAGTACTAGCTATTGGTTGCTAGAAGACAAAGAGCAGTATCCCCTGGGTTAGTAAAGTTGAGTCTTATCTAAGGTAGAGAGCTGGGTAGAAACACAAATGACATAAACAGAACACACTTTATTTCTGGTCTTTGTCCCAGTCTCATGTCTGGAAAATAAATGTTGCAGTGTGACACAAAACTTTCTTGAGATAGGAGGGCCAGATCATGAATGATGTGTACTTTATCTACAGAGATCCTTTGTGTAAAACAGAGGTTCTTAAAGTTTGTTCCCTAGACCAGTAAGACCAGCGTATCTGGGCACTGGATGGAAATGCAGAGTTACTGGTCTCACTCCAGACTCACCGAATAAGAAATGCTAGAGCATAGTCCAGTAATCTGAATTTTAACAAGGCCTTCAGGTGATGCTGATTCCAGTTAAAGTTTGAGAACCACTGTCTAATAGGAAAACATCTATTAGCAATAGTTAAAGAACAAACTTCATAATTAATTTAAAGCCTGTGCCTGGCCCTAAAAAGAAGGAACTAGTGCTTTCAAGGCACAATATCTGAGATTCTACAATATGAATAGACACGATTTTGAAAAGAACTATTAGATTGGTAAAGAAATGTTGCATTTAGCCTCCAAAGAGATAAAAGTGCCTGGTTGCATAGAGATTGTGTGCTTTGCTTTAAGGAATATTACATGTTTGCGAGTGCAATAGTTATGTTGCACAGTTGCTAATATTAAAAAAAAAAAAGATTTCTAATGAGAAATGCTTACAGTGCTACAGTTAACACAGAATAGGATAGGTTAAAGAGAAGTATTTCTGAGTTTAAGAAAACTAAAGCAAGTGCATTTTGCTAAATCGTAACATACTAATAATCACACAAGCCCCATCTAGTGGCCTTTGTACCAAGAGATCAGTGAAGGTATATACAGGGATACAGGCCAACTGTGGAACCACAAATATACAAGCGATTTAACACTGAGAAACTTGACTACAGCATGTAAGTATCATAATTATGTCATATCCTCTTATGTAAAACATTTCTCAAGGTTTTTAGAACCAATTTTTCTAAATTTCAAAACTATCTAGAATCAGAAAAAGAGGAATACATATTGAGTTCAAATTATGTGCTAAACCCTATGTTAGATGTTTTTATATATTTGTAGATATATGATGTTATAGGTACAGATTTAGATTAGATATAGATATATAGATATAAATAAATATAAACATAAATATAGATTTATATAGACATAGACATACAATGTGGCCATTAAATCTATAAATGCAGGAGAATATACAAACATTGTACTAATATTATAACACATAATAAAATAAAATTATCTATGATTCCAGAAGACTTCAATGGAAGAAAATAAAGCTAAGAGGTTTTTTTCTTACAGTATCATATTCCTGTGGTACCGTGAGCTTAACTCTACTATAGCATTTTTTTTTTTCCTAAGACATTACTATTTTAAGCTCTTAGAGGAATAGAATCATTTTTTTTACTAAGTTGTTTATTGCTGGTACCAAGCATACAGCTCAATCAAGTAATTAATAATTGTTAAATAAATGTATGGATGGATAAATATATGAATAATATAATAGATGAGTTTTCTAATCCTTTGCCTTTATATTTCATATTTTATGCACACAAATAAATATATATTACTTTCATAAGAGTGAAAATGAACCTTATAGGCAAGTGAGAGAATATCCAAAAGTGTATTAGCATTGTGTTATGCATACTACAAATATTTGCTGTCTGAAAATAAAAGTAACTATTGATTCACCAAGATCTTAGTAAGGGGCAATAAATATTGATGTAATATAGAATGTAATTATGATGTAATATAGAATGTGAGAAGTGGCACGCAAATGACAACTACTTTCGCTCTTTGCATTTTAGTGGAATAAATGACTTAGTTGAAGGCAACAAGCAAGACTGTTAAACAGACTCCTGAAAAATTTCAGTACAGTTTATATAAGAAATTATAATGGAAGGATATTTCATTAAGAGGAAGAACTTGGGTAAAAGATCTGTTTCAAAATTAGGCCCCACTTCCTAGTGTTCTTCTAGCACACCATACATGATGAGGGGCAATGTGTCAGTAAAGCCTCAAAATTAAGTGTAGAGTCAGGGCAGTGCAGAAATCGGGGCCTCCCATGCCAGATTCCAACCTGAAGGACTTTGCTTCCTAGAAAGCTCCAGAACCAACAGATCAAGGCAGAAAATGCACGAAACAAAATGATAGCCAACAAATTTAATAACCCTAGTGATTGAGGCAGATCTTTATTTCTAACAAAAACCTATTGTTAAAATATCCATTAATTATCTATTGAAATAGGAATTTGATTACACTCACATTCAGTTCACACATCATAGCACATAGGCAACACAGGATTTTCCTTTCAGATCAGTTTTACACACCAGTTCCATCAATTACGAAAAATTGTTTTTAACCAAAGAGCCTTGGTGGTGTCAGAGATTGCATGAAATTAGGACCTAAGTAGCACTGCTTTAACTACTAGTGTGTTTCTAACATTGTTAATAGGTATAGTAAAATTAAAATAATTGCTTATATTTCCCCCTTTTAAAAAAGAGAACCCTAGAACTGTAGAACAAAAAATAGAAAAAGGAATAGATTTTTAATTGCTTTACAATTGTTTAATAACAGTACATTTCAGATTTCAATAGAACTAAAAGCACTGTGTAAACCTTTTCAAACAACTGAGAAGATGGTATCTCTTTTGAGTAATGAGAAGAGTTATCTTTTTATAAAAGGCTCTTTGTTTCTCAGAAAATATTTTCAAGGTGACATGTCAGTTAAATGAAAGGAGCATTAGATGAGCAAGGGAGACATAAAATTTATTATGATTATAAAGTACATGAAAAATTTCACATGCACTAAGAAACAGTTTCTATTCTTTTTTTACCACCTTATTTTACCTCCCAGGACTCTTTTAAAATAGATTCTACTTCTCAGATCTCCCAAAACTGAATTTAAAGTTTCATCTAAGAGATAATTCAAAGGTTATGTTTTGATTGTAATTTTGAATACTGTGAACCGTCCCATGGTTTTAAAAACCCTTTAAACTTCTTTATTTCAGAAATCATACCCTAATGAGTCCTATATGGCTATGACTTCTATATTCTCCTTTAGGATTGTTTTTTCCATATACCTTACAGTGATCAAGCAACTCAGTTAGACCCCAGTACTTCAAATTGGAAATTCTGCTCTTCCAAATCCACCCCCTATTCCATAAACACAAGGCACTTCTCTTCTCATCCATCCATCCATCCTCCATCCATCCTCCATCCATCCATCCATCCATTCATCCACCCATCCATTCATTCATCCATCCATTTTTCTATTCCTTGAGAAATATTTTTAAGTATGACCATGAATCTTAGAGTTGGCAATACTACATTTTAACTAGAAATATGCAGATTTTACTATCTGTTGTAGGTACAGATAAGCAAACTGTCATTTTAAATGTTCTTAATAGGTCCTATGGTAATGGGAAGGTTTGAAAACTGGTGGTTCAAGGAAGCTTCCTTGGAAAATTGAGTGATGGTAACAGCCATTAGATAAAACATATATTTAGGGATGGGGTTAAGAGATGCAAGAGCTTACTTGTGGTGGTAAACTATAAATGTGTTTGAGTTTCAGAAGAAATCATAGGGTTGGAGACATATAGGTATCAATTACTATGCCATTAAACAAGATAGTATCACTCAGGAAAAAAAAATGGAGTTGAAAGAAAAGTAAGGAGATTTAATAGGATCCCCAAACAGTTAATAAATTAAAGGGATGAACCAAAGAAAAACGTATTTCAAAAGAGTAAAAGTTGAAACTGTGAATTGTGAGGAATGTACAAATGAAAAAAACATTGTGGGGTTACAGGATGATGGTGACTTCGGCAATACTGTATTGTCGAGAAGGAGAAAAGAACTGAGGAGCAAATGAATGTGGAACTGAGGAGCAAATGAATGTGGAACAGTGACATCTGAATGTAGATAACTATTTCAAGTACTCTGGTTGTGACAAGATAGAGCTATAAAGGGCAGTAGAGGAGGTTATGGGTTTAGGAAGGTAATATAAACATACATGTATGTAAGGAACACATTGATTGATTTTTTTTTTTTTTTAATAGAAGAAGATTGAAAACAGTCAACATGGTTTTTATTTGGTTTTGTTTTATTTAAGGGCAGTTTTTATTAGGAGAATTTGAAGATACAGGAACAAATGGGCAATCTACAAAGCAAAGTCTCTGAGGATGCAAGTGGAGAGTATATGGAACACAAAAGTGGTCCTAGTTAGGTGATAAGACACTTCTATTGTGTCTTCTATAGCACAAGGGAAAGAGGAAGATAATGAGTAGCAATGAGGGCAGTTATGAACATCTTGGGGAAAAAAGTTGAGGAAGTTCCCAT
>NW_011888802.1:10091004-10096161 GCF_000151845.1 Pteropus vampyrus | reverse complement strand
TTATAACCACCCTGGATATACAAATCCATTGAATCAGCCTTGACCATTACCAGGTGACAGCTACCCCACTGAATTTGCCCTCACATAGTGAGAGATCATGGGACCACCCAAAGTTTGGACCTCTTTCTTTGATTTAACAATGTAGCATTTCTACTTAAAAGTCTTAGAGTTTGAGACAAAAACTATCTTTTTTTTTTTTTTTTTCTTTTTCTAGGTGGTATTTACTTGGGAGTGAAAGCTGAAGATGAACTAAAATGAATAAAATTAAATTGAGCTAAGAAGTCAATTTAAAACAACAGTTGACCTTTTCTGAATGTCTTAGGGCTCTGGTGATCCACATGATTAAGATGACAGCAGAGTGGAATCCGGAAGCTTTTGCATTTAGAGGCAGGGCTGCATCTAACAAATATAGGTTATCAGCTGTCTAGGCTTTAACTTAACTCAAGAAAAGAAATGCTTAACCTATCCTAGAAATCTTTCTATGTCAGAATCTTCTAAATCAGAATTATTTTTTTCTTTATTGTTTGCTCCAATTCTCATTACTTCTTTTTTCAAAGGAAAGGAATAAGAGAAAAATATTTGTGTATTATCTCTTCATACCTTGTTACTACTATTCTATTTTCTAGATCTTTCTCACCCTCAAGTCTATTTCTTGCAACTTAATCATTTGCATTGATTTTATTCATTTCATTTGAGAACCCTGTGGAATCTGAGTTTTTATATCACTTTCAAGTTGAGTCTTTTTCTCCCCAATGTTCAA
Source organism: Pteropus vampyrus (assembly GCF_000151845.1). Lineage (NCBI taxonomy): Eukaryota > Metazoa > Chordata > Mammalia > Chiroptera > Pteropodidae > Pteropus > Pteropus vampyrus. The sequence goes on along the minus strand of NW_011888802.1, from coordinate 10,095,401 downwards.
AACCATATAGAATTTTTTGTTATCAAAAAAAGTTTCCTCTCTCCACTTTGATGCCTGGCCAACGATGAACATTTAAGTAATGTAAGAATTTCGCTTGTTAGTATCTACTAGGTTATAACGAGTTGTTTATATTTCTCAGTGGTGTATATTCAATTAATTTTCACCTCTTTGATATAATCAATATTATAGTCTAGATATAAGATGTTTTCATATAACACAGATCACATACTTAACAATGGGAAAAATAACTTTATGTACATTACTTTTCCCATCAAAAATTCTGTTACTCATTATGGAAGGAAATTTTGCCATTCAGCCTGGGTGTATGTGTGTGTGTCTGCACGTGCACACATGCGTGTGTGTGTGTGTGTGTGTGTGTGTGTGTGTGTGTGTGTGTGTGTGTGTGTCTTCAGTTATGTTGTCTTATTTGTCTCATTTTAGGTACAGAGGAGATTGTGATGTTCCTAGTAGAAGCTAAAACAATGTTTCTAATGGGATACCGCCAAGATCACACAAGTGATCTGTGCTTTTTTTTTTTAACCAATGATTTCCCCAGCTTTGCTTGATTCTTCTCATCTCCTGAGCAAAGATTATTTTGATGCCCAAGTGTTAGACAGCCCTCCCCTTATGACTGAACTCAATCAAGGGCTAGCTCTTCTTTCAAGTTCTTAGAATCATTCAGCACTAGTGTAAACTTATCAACAGTTCATCATAGCACAAACCTATAAACAGTTCATCACAATACCCTCTTACTGAGATGCCTCATAGTTCTATTGATGCATTGTCTCGCTTCAGCAAATTAATAAATCTTTGTCTGACAACTGAAACTTCTCTGGTGGTCTTTATCTGATGGGTTTTAGCATATTGAGAAAGGATTTCAACAAAATCAATTATACCTAAGACATTTTCTAAGTTATGAACATTATTTAAAAATATGTCCTTCCCTGAAACATAATATTTGAGAGAGAAAATGGGTTTGGGGAGCATCGTGTCCAATTTCCTTGATTTTTTTTGTGGCAGGCAAATGAGACCCAAACTTGAACTTGAAGACCTTGACATTAGTGATAGAACCACAACTAGAACTCATGTTACCATATATAGTGCAGTGTACTTCCTCTATAAAGCTATCACTTTATATTGTGAAGTTCCACATATTTATGATCCTCACAAAAGTCCAGTAGAATAAATCCTTGCTATATATAAAGCATATAATTGAACACTACTTAAAAATTGCTTCTTCAGGTATATAATAGACTAATAGTTAGAAATACCTTTTCCAAAGATACTTCTCTTCAATAGTGTCTTTTGCAATTTTCAATTTCACCCATATAAAAGATTTTCAAAACATTTAAAAATATGGTATGGCATTTCTTATGCACCATCTGTTGAGACTGTTCTGCGATTCTGGTTTGAAGCCTACTGCCTGGCTCTCAGTCTGGCCCTGCAGCATGCTAACTAGAACTAATATCCATAGGCAAAGAACTCAATGTATCTCTGCCAAACAAAAGAATAACTATTACCTATCACATGGAGTTTCATTAAGATTAAATAAGTTATTACATAGAAAATACATAGAAGAGATCTGGGCTCTGTAACTGAGTATCACTAAATAAATATTACTATTGTTTTTATAATGTCAGTTAACTACTGAGAATTATTATTATTATAAGAATTTAAAAATCAACATTCATATTTTAAACTACACTTGATAAACAACAAATTTGACCTTTTAAAAAATTAATAAATGTTATTTTTAGAGCAGTTTTAAGTTCACAGCAAAATTGAGCAGAAAGTTCAGAGAACCCCATATGCCACCCACCTTTACATGCAACTTCCTACACTATTAACATCACCCACCAGGGGAATCCCTTGTTGCGATTGATGAATCTATATTAACACATCATTATCACCCAAAGTCCACAGTTTACATTAGAATTCATTCTTGGTATTGTAAATTCTATGGGTTTGGAAAAATGTATAATGACATCTTCCCATCACTGTAAGTATCATACATAATATTTTCACTGCCCTAAAAATTCTCTGTGCTTTATCTATTCATCTCTCCTTCCCCCTGAACCCTGGCAACCACTGATCATTTCACTGTCTCTGTAATTCTCCTTTTTCAAGATGACATATAATTGGAATCATACAGAATATAGTTATTTTTATATTGACTTCTTTCACTTACTTAATAATATGCATTTAAGTTTCCCTCATGTCTTTTCATGGCTTGATAGCTTATTTCTTTTTAGCACTGAGTAATATTCCATTTTCTAGATCATCATAGTTTATCCATTCACCTACTGAAGGACATCTTGGTTGTTTTTGTGTGAACATGAGTTTTCAATTCTTTTGAGTAAATACCAAGGAGTGTAATTGCTTTATCATATGGCAAGAATATGTTTAGCTTTGTAAGCAAACAACTTTTAAAATATGAAATTTTTACTATTCTTACTACTCTTACCATTGTTCACTGATCTTGAACATGTTTTGCTGAAACTACCTATAAGAACATTGTACAATGATGACAAGTTATCTTCAAAGACACCAAGACATCCTGAAATATAATAAACTCTAAATGCCATATAATAATATCCTTGATAGTCTGCATGTTGGGGAAATGAAATATTCAGTAGAAATTCTTGCAAATTTTTATCACGTGTGTCATAAATTTCCCATTTCTATCACTCTTGTTCTTATTAGTTACATTTTATACTAGTATGCTTTCATTTATTATATTTCCCACAATGACTTCAACATGCATTCCTTCACTCATTCACATATTCATACATTAACTTAGCAAAGATTTTCTGAGCATCACTATATTGTATTCCAAGGACATAAAGATGAATAAGACGTAAGTAGTATTTTCAGAAACTCACTGTCTAAGAATAAAACACAAATAAGAAAACTCAGTGTAATAATATAGAAATGTACAAAATGTTAAGTTGGTAGATAAAGGAGTGAACAAGTTTATTTGCAAAGGTGGAAAAAGTCACTACAGAAAAAAATTTTATTTTCATCATGTTATTAACATATCATGCCTGGATTACTGCATTAACTGTTCTCTCCAGATGCACTCTTAACACTTCAATTAGAGAGGTCTTATCAAAGTGAAAATCGATCAATGAACAAATATTGTGCACTGCATGCTATTACTAAGTGATTCGTGAGTTGGTTTATGCCAATGCCTAGTCTACATTATATATCACAGCATTCTGGAATTCTATGCAGTTCCCTAATGATGCTCAGCTCTCTGTAGTTATCAGGTTTCTGCTCCTGCTTCCTCTTCCTCTAGTGATTATTCTACTGGCTATTCTTAGCCTTACTAATAACTGTTTTTCAGGCTTCAGATTATATTTCGATTCTTTTGAGAACACATCCCATAATCCTTAAGACTGTGTAAGTATCTTTCTTTTAGGCTCCCATAGTTTTCCACAAATAAAATTCTTCATACTGCACTGCATTTTCCTGATTACTTATCAGTAGCCTCCAGAGACAGAAAAAAATTGCATGGTGAATAACACAGAGTAAGTATCAAGTATTTGTTGAATAAATGAATGAGTAGATGGATGAATTATGAGGTAAGGGGCTAACATCAAAGATAAATATGGGTTGGGAGTATAAAAAAGCCATTAGTGACTCAATTTAATATGGAGTTCAAAATTTATATTAAATTAGCACCATGCTATTCCCATATAAGCGCCATAATGCAATCTATATTTCAGAAAAAAACAAGATTCCATCAAATATACTTGTATTAGGGCTATTAATAATTTCTCTGAAAAATGCTATAATACAAAATTCATATAATTTTGCAACATTATAACCAGAAGACTAGAATTAATTTTATATATTACTTAACAGGTAAACATAATTATTTATATTGAAAAAATTTTGCATGAAACATTAGAGTTTTAAGGAAATTAAAAGAAGTCAACTAAAATCAATCAAAACTACTTCCAAGCATTACATATTGTGTTAATGTATCTCTTCCAAAATTGAGACATTACACATTAATCTAGAAAATTACACTCTTAATTTCAATATTTTACACTTCAGTTTAACAATTAGCACTCAGATAATTACTTTTGACTTATTAATTTTCACTCAAAATAGCACATTAAACTAATGCAAAAATTCCACAGTCAGGTCTTTACTTTATGAAAATATGAAAGAGTTATTTATATAATTCACTAATGCAGATAGTTGTTGAAGAAAACTATGCTTACTAAATGTATTCTATATTTAACACAGCTATGGTCTTTTGAATATGAACATATTTATATTCATTTTAGTTTCTGGCTAATATTCTAAACTAAGATTAAGTCAATATTTTCAATTCATTAGAAAATCTGTTTTTTAATATTAATTAAAATGTGTCTTGCAAATATGCA
>NW_011888802.1:10065032-10090954 GCF_000151845.1 Pteropus vampyrus | reverse complement strand
GTGTCATAAATTTCCCATTTCTATCACTCTTGTTCTTATTAGTTACATTTTATACTAGTATGCTTTCATTTATTATATTTCCCACAATGACTTCAACATGCTTTCCTTCACTCATTCACATATTCATACATTAACTTAGCAAAGATTTTCTGAGCATCACTATATTGTATTCCAAGGACATAAAGATGAATAAGACGTAAGTAGTATTTTCAGAAACTCACTGTCTAAGAATAAAACACAAATAAGAAAACTCAGTGTAATAATATAGAAATGTACAAAATGTTAAGTTGGTAGATAAAGGAGTGAACAAGTTTATTTGCAAAGGTGGAAAAAGTCACTACAGAAAAAAATTTTATTTTCATCATGTTATTAACATATCATGCCTGGATTACTGCATTAACTGTTCTCTCCAGATGCACTCTTAACACTTCAATTAGAGAGGTCTTATCAAAGTGAAAATCGATCAATGAACAAATATTGTGCACTGCATGCTATTACTAAGTGATTCGTGAGTTGGTTTATGCCAATGCCTAGTCTACATTATATATCACAGCATTCTGGAATTCTATGCAGTTCCCTAATGATGCTCAGCTCTCTGTAGTTATCAGGTTTCTGCTCCTGCTTCCTCTTCCTCTAGTGATTATTCTACTGGCTATTCTTAGCCTTACTAATAACTGTTTTTCAGGCTTCAGATTATATTTCGATTCTTTTGAGAACACATCCCATAATCCTTAAGACTGTGTAAGTATCTTTCTTTTAGGCTCCCATAGTTTTCCACAAATAAAATTCTTCATACTGCACTGCATTTTCCTGATTACTTATCAGTAGCCTCCAGAGACAGAAAAAAATTGCATGGTGAATAACACAGAGTAAGTATCAAGTATTTGTTGAATAAATGAATGAGTAGATGGATGAATTATGAGGTAAGGGGCTAACATCAAAGATAAATATGGGTTGGGAGTATAAAAAAGCCATTAGTGACTCAATTTAATATGGAGTTCAAAATTTATATTAAATTAGCACCATGCTATTCCCATATAAGCGCCATAATGCAATCTATATTTCAGAAAAAAACAAGATTCCATCAAATATACTTGTATTAGGGCTATTAATAATTTCTCTGAAAAATGCTATAATACAAAATTCATATAATTTTGCAACATTATAACCAGAAGACTAGAATTAATTTTATATATTACTTAACAGGTAAACATAATTATTTATATTGAAAAAATTTTGCATGAAACATTAGAGTTTTAAGGAAATTAAAAGAAGTCAACTAAAATCAATCAAAACTACTTCCAAGCATTACATATTGTGTTAATGTATCTCTTCCAAAATTGAGACATTACACATTAATCTAGAAAATTACACTCTTAATTTCAATATTTTACACTTCAGTTTAACAATTAGCACTCAGATAATTACTTTTGACTTATTAATTTTCACTCAAAATAGCACATTAAACTAATGCAAAAATTCCACAGTCAGGTCTTTACTTTATGAAAATATGAAAGAGTTATTTATATAATTCACTAATGCAGATAGTTGTTGAAGAAAACTATGCTTACTAAATGTATTCTATATTTAACACAGCTATGGTCTTTTGAATATGAACATATTTATATTCATTTTAGTTTCTGGCTAATATTCTAAACTAAGATTAAGTCAATATTTTCAATTCATTAGAAAATCTGTTTTTTAATATTAATTAAAATGTGTCTTGCAAATATGCATATTATACTCATATCCATTCATGCAATTCAGAGCACATTCATTAAATGTCTCATTTTTGGAGACACTATGGTAACAAAAACTGTGAGGCAGTTGTTCTTAAGCTCTTTGGGAAATAATTATTATTTATTACACTTGTTAAATATAAATTTCCTGACTCCACCCATGAAAAAGCCAAGTTAGTAATTTAGGGTGGAATTCTATAATCTGCATTTCAAACACACAGTGATAATTTAGATGGAAGTTGTACATTCCATGATCAAAAATAGTTCTGTGTTGTACAGAAAGATAAAAAGGTACTGCCTGACTTGCCCTCAAGATCTTCCAGCCCATTATAGTTAATATAAATCATACACAAAACTATACTCCTTCTTGAGCCATAAGAACTAATAAATGATTTTGGTGCTGGTTGTGGGAATAGAATCATACTTTAAAAATAAAAGTCTGGTAAATATGCAGGATGTTGAAGAAGTCCAGTATATCTGAGAAAGTAAATTCAAATATTCCAAATCTAGAAGACCCTGATATTAATAATAGTAAAAGAAAAAGACTTAGAATTTGCTTTCAACAACCAACAACATTTGGTACCTTAGCATTGCCAGTTCTCTTTGCTATCAATTCATGTATGTTATATATGTATGTATGCTATGTATGTATGTATGCATGCATGCATGCATGCATACTTTAATTGCCCTGCCTTAACTTTTCCCAGCCCTGTACACTGAGTTCGTTGAAGACCCGAACCCAATAGTCCCAGCAGTCAGTCCTCAGAGAGGCAGTTTTACATGTTGGTTTAATTGACACTCAGAGCTTCAAAACAACTCAAGTGGACTAGGCACTATGCCAAATTAAAACAAAGACTTAGTGATGTCAGGCCTGATCCTCCAGGATATTTCTCACCCAGAAGATACCTATTTCCTTTTACTTTCTGTTCAATATGTCCAAGTATGAATGGATTATTCCTTGTAATTTTCTATATGATTATATTCCTTTGGAATTTGAGAGGAAAAAGCAAAATAGGTGTTAGCCTGCACAGTAGAATATACACTCACGGAAAATTGTAATGGTGTTTATCTCCTTGAAAATTAGAGAAAGATCTTATTGGTTTTCAGATAATAATTACATTCTGATTCTAACTTTATATAATTAACATCAGCTGTATCAGACAGGGTCCAGTAAAAACAAAGTGAAACAAACAAAAAAAACAAACAAAAACCCAGGAAGCATGCTAGATATTTTAGAGAAAATATAATATAAGAAATTGATATGCAGATACTTAAAAAAGTTGTTTAAAACTACAGATATTAGTAAATACAGGGAGGAACTCCCACTCTTGGGACTAAAGACAAGGGAAGGGATAAGATACCCAGAATCCGGGGACTTGAAAGAGAAGTTTACTCTTTGGGGTGGACAGTGGGTGTGCAGCCCTTCCTGGACAATGTTCAGACCTCTATAGGGTATCACATTGCTGGTATCAGTCTATCAATGGAGCTAAGTTAGCTGGCACAGGTACCTTTAAGGTATAACATAGCTCCTACTGTAAGTGCTAAAAGTGTCTGGAGGCAGGGGTGTGATACTCTACTGTGGATGTAACCCTGATAAGAACTGGAAACAGAAAGGAAGTATTTTGACTCTTCTCTCTTCTTTTGATCTTTTATTATCTCCTATTGGCAGAAAAATAATAGTTATTGTCTGGCAAGATAACTTGGGAAATATAATTTATTTATCTCTTGTAGTTTGGGGATTTAGCTGAGCATTTGGGAAATGTAGCTTGCATATTCATAGAATAATTTTTAGAAGGGTAGCTTAGAGCTGAGGCACAACAGGTAAATAACCAGAACAAGAGCCATAATAATCTTTAAATTTTGTGACAAACAGGTCTTATGAAATATAGAACATCTGAGCACCTCTACTCATTTCAATAGGATATGAGAGACAATAAAACTGCCTAATTTGGTCAAAAGCATCTAGGTGTCCTTAGAACTGAACTGGCTGTCTGACATAACACTAAAAACTACTGTTAAACTGTTCAAAAGCTCTCGATACTGAAATGGTCCCCTCTTCTAGAAGGCCAATTCTCTGCCTATTAAGATTGCATGGTGGCTTGAGGTGCTGCATCTCAGCAAAAAAAAAGTGTCAGTTTAAAAATACTACTTCAACAGCAGGACAGAGATGGAAAAAATAGAAGCAAAGGGACCATATGACATTATAAAAACAGTTCAGGCAAGAGATGATGAAGACCTAAGTTAAGATAGTAGCAGTGGGAATAGGAAAGAGAGAATGTATTTAAGAGAAATTTAGCAGTTAAAGACGATGGACTTTACTAAATGTGGTGAATGAAGTAAGTAAAGGAAACTAGGATAACTCCTCAGTTTCTGGCTTAGGAGGATGGCGATTGTGTACAAATCAAGAAAGAAAAACTTAAAATGTAGCTGTGGATGGATGTTTGACAAATTTAGTTTTGGGCTTGCTGATTGCAAAATCTGAATCTAATTGTTGTCTGAACATCACCTGAAGTTATTTGGGCATTGGCCTTTGGATATATGGATTTCTCTTTGGAGTTCTTTGCAGTTGAGTAAATCTCTGTTTCTTACGGAACAAAATCTAAACTAATAACCAGGGCACTTAGATATGATCTTACATTGCAGAGGCCCCTGACTATAATAACCTCTTGTTTTATTCCCTTCTCAAAGGGGTGTTTTAGGAAGATCCAACACACTGCGAAGATACTGTGATATCTGAAACATTCATGGTTTTGTAAATGCTCTTTCTGGAATAAGCTGCTCACTTGATTATCTTTGACCCTCTGTGGAAATCAGCTCAGATATAACTTTTAGGATGCTATCCCTGGCCAAAAAAACACAGAATTTGTAATTTTTTATGTGCCCTCTGCCCTTCATATTGTTTCATTGTTTTATACTTTTAGCATTTATGTTATTGTATGCACTTACAGATCTGTCTCCCCTTCTAGCCTTTGAGTGCCTTAAGCATACAAAGGCAATATGCATGTACTTAAATGGCATATACACCACAAAGAGTAAGATTTCTTACAACTCATATACTGACAAACTTTATGTTGGATATTTAATGAGATACTTCAAATCAAACTAGTAATAAAATATTAAAAGAGAGGAAAAGGCAATTCACAAAAAAAGAAACAAACAAAAAAAAGAAACAAAAAGTGATGCTCAGCTTCAGTAATCAGTGAAACGTACACAATTAAAGAAGACCCTCTCGGTTTCACTAAACTTTAGACACATTTCTTCCTGACTTTAAGTCCCTGACCTCCCTTTTCTTAGAGCATTTACTTTAAAGACTTGTGATAAAAAATTCTTTCTCTGCCCCTTTGAGATATAAATATTCTTCCTCCTCTTACCTCTTTTACAACCAAGAACTGTCTTTGTCAAGGACCTGAGACCCATCTCTTTGAAATGGAATCATTAAGGAAGCTAGGGCCTCAATCTTCCAGTCTCTGTGGGAGGGTAGGAGCCTAACTTTAATAACTGTTAGTTTGCAAACACGGACGGCCTAATCGCATTGATCCATCGCCCCGCACATCCTCCAGTACTTTTCCTTTAGCTCACTCCAGTGCTTAAACTATCCCTCATTTTGTTTCAGTAGAATTGAGTCCAATCACTCTCCTTTATTGTAGTAGTCTTGACTGCTATTTCAGTAGTTGCGAATAAAACTTTCCTTTCCTGTTTATTCGGTCTGGTGCAATTTTTCTTTGACAAATAAACATTTTTTTTTTTATCATTTTCATCCAAAATTTTACAAAATTAAAAAAGCCTGAAGATAGGTAATTATGGCGAAAAAATTTAAAAAATAGTTTACCCTTTACTGTTTGTGTAAACATAAATTGATACAATGATTCTGAAGATCAACTTTACTACTTGAAGTAACTTATACTGAGTGAGTGAATAAAGATGCCTGCTAATAGCACTGCTTATAATCATTAAAGTTGAAAACAATAGATAATACATCATGGTATATTCATATCTCAACATAAAGTGTATGTTATTAGCAGAAAGACTACTGATGACATAGAAAACTGCTATTTTTCACATATGTATGCATGCATGTCACGTCAAGGAACAGTACCAAAGAGAAACAAAATCATCAGTATTTCCTTAAAAATTTTAAATAATCTGGGAGTTTCAAGGAAGATAGCAGCAGTGGTTGCAGTATAACTTTTGGAAACTCTCAAATCCCCACATAAAATACACAGAATAGTTATATAATGAAAGTGAAATCATATGGATACCATTTACCACCAATCTCATGAGTTATCCTCATGAAACTCAATATAGAAATGAGTGTGGATGTACTATCAACAGCCACAAAACCTACATGCTATCAGCATGTGTGCAGCAGAAAGCCCTGAAAACAACACAGTAATTGACAGACCTGAAACTAAAGAATGCAAAACAGCCACCAGGTATTCACCGAAAATCAGTTTGAAAACGGCAAAGAATTGAGAGGAGTTTTGCCCACTGTAAGAGTATGTGAGTGTAAGGACTCTGAAATGTTTAAGGATGAAGGAGCCTCTGAAACCTTTTAAACTTTCACAACTAATCTGGCAGGTCTTCCTTTCCACTGAGGGGTGCACAATGAAACTGCTGGAAGTGGGACAGAGAGTTAATGGGACAAGAACAATAAAGAGTGAAGAAAGGAAAATACGAATAAATGTACAGGAAGACAGAGCCAGAATATCTCAGAAAATAAGTCACCATATTTTTTTAACACATGAAAACAACAGGACTGGAAACTCAATAAGTTTAAAAAACTATCTGAACGAAGCCTTCCCCTAAAAATTTAGAAAATTCAAATTCACCTAAATTTAAGCAACAGAAAAGGACTGTGATCAACTCCCACATAAACGTGTAACAAAAATAGTATTCTGCTATCTCTACAGTGAAATATCCCAGAAAGACTTGTTCAAAAAACAGATCATAATTTTAACATACTATTTGAAAATGAGCAAAACACATTAAGGATACAAAACACCAAATAATAATATAAATAGAATTAGAAAAACACAAGAATGAGGTTAGTGATATCAAGAAAAGAAGGAAGACAATTCATTTAAAATAAAGATAAAGTAAACCCAAGGCTAAAAACAATCAAGCCGAGACTGATACCAAAAATCATACAGGAGGATAAGCCACCATCGCCAACCTATGGTTATGGTCCCTAATGTCCTACCTAGTGCATAAGATGCTTTCTTGTCATGCTAATCTATAAGGGTAGATGGTGTTTTATAAGACTTCATGCTGCTTTAATAGATACTTATTTTAGAGATACTAATGACTATTATAATAAACAAGGGCATACATTTTTTTCTCCTCATAGTATAGTCTTAGACCAGCTACAGCGGCATCATCTGGGAGCGTGTAAGAAATGTCCCACTTCAGGACTCCAATATCATACCTAGCTTTTTAACCAGAGTCCCAGGTGGTTTATATACAGAAGAGAGTTTGAGAAGGCCCAGATCACATGCTCTGCTATTTATTTTAATTATTTATAGTTAAGTGAGCACTTAATCGGTCAATAAGCTATATGAAAATATTTTTTCTCCACAGTAGAGGTATGGAAGTCACTAAAGAGCTGAGAACATACCCAACTTGCTCCTATATGATGTATTTGATCAATTAATCCTAAGGGAGACTATAGTGATTTAGACAACCATTCTGTTTATTTGCATCAGAATGATATTTAAAAAACCTGGCTATGAATATGGTTTGGTTTTGGCTTTATTGACAGCTACATGACTTTGGGCAAATAATGGTAAAATATATACGATGTTTTTAAATTTTAATTTTTACTTTCTTAATTGATCAGACAGTTACATTTAGCACTGTCCTAGTCAAAACAGACCATAACTTCTTTATTTTATGTACTCTGGTGTGGTATAGATTTAATTATGAGATTTTCAGATTAGGTGGTTGATCAGGAATGCACACTAGAACGTTCCTTAGGCTTTAATTAATAAGTCATTCCTCTTCACCTCAGTGATTTAACATCAGTTCTGTGTCTAAGCCAAAGCAATGAAAATCATTCCTTAGGCATTCAAGGACAAACCTTTTTATTTCAATTCTATCATTTATTTTTAGTATAACTGAATAAAGTAAACACGATAAGCTATCTAGATATTTTCAATACACTTCTTTATATTTGGGATAATTTATTAATGGGTCATTTATCAACACTTTGCAAAGTAAACTGAATACACTTTATTTTAATCAAATTTAAGGAAACTAATTTTAGAAAGAATACATGTACTTTTAAATACAAATTTGGAACTGTTATTAATGGAAACAAATCTTATAAGCTTGTATCACTTGTTTGAAATAATGTGTATTGGAAATAAAAATCATCGACTAGACAACATAAAATGATACAAAATAATTTCTATGATATGAATAAAAACAGTTTTGTTAGTTCTGGAAAGAAAAATAAAGATCATGTTTTCTAAAGAAAATGCCACTTGTAGTATTTTTTTGAGTTCTTTCTAACCTCCATGCCTAGGAGAAATTTTGAAGTGAAGGTAATTAATAGTGAAAATAAGTTTGAGGAAACCAAAAATTTTTACTCACTTTATAATCTTCCACAGTAGTCCCCACTTATCTGCAGGGGATACATTCTAAAACCCCAGTGGATGCCTGAAGCCGTTGATAGTACCAAACCCTATAAATATATACTCTGATTTTTCCTCTACATACATCCCTATGATAAAGTTTAATTTAAAAATTAAGCACAATACAAATGAACAACAATAACTAATACTAAAATAAAACAATTATAATATACTTTAAAAAGTTATGTGAATGTGGTCTCTCTCTCTTTCAAAATAGATTATTATATTGTACGTACCCTTCTTCTCGTGATGATGTGAGATAATACAATGCCTATGTGATGAGATGGAGTGAGATGATGTGAGATAATACAATGCCTATGTGATGAGATGGAGTGATATGAATTATTGTATTGTACGTACCCTTCTTCTCGTGATAATGTGAGATAATACAATGCCTATGTGATGAGATGGAGTGAGATAGGCATTGTGCCATGGCATGAGACTTGTATGAGAGATACTTGAACATAAGCACTGCAATACTGTGACAGTCAATCTGATAACCAAGTTGGCTACTAAATGGCTAATATGCGAGAAGCATATACAGTGTGGACACACTGGAGAAAGGTATGATTTATGTCTCCAGTGACAAGGAACAGTATAGTGTGAGATTTCATTATGCACCTCAAAATGGTGTGCACTTTAAAACTTATGAATTATTTCTGAAATTTTTCATTTAATATTTTTGGACTGTGGTTTACTACAGGTAACTAAAACCTTGACAAGGAAACTGTGAATAAGGGGAGACTACTGTATGACTAAATAGAGTTGATCCTTGAACAGCTCAGAGGTTAGGGCTACCAACCCCCATGAAGCTGAAAATCCATGTATAACTTTTGATTCTCCCAAAACCTTACTGATAGACTGCTATTTACGAGCAGTCTTACCAATAACATAAACGGTCAATTAACACATATTTTCAATGTTACATGTATTATATACTGTACTATCACAATAAAGCAAGCTAGAGAAAAGAATATGTTATTGAGGAAATCATAAAAAAGAAAATACATTTACAGTACTCTATATACTTATCGAAAAAAATCTGTGTATAAGTGGACCCACATAGTTCAAACTCATGTTGTTCAAGGATTGAACGTAAATCAGGAACCTTTATTCTTAAGTGGCTAGCAAAGTAGCATTTTCATTTTACTATGCATATGGAATGCACTATTCTCTTCCAAGGTCATTGTTAGTACAATGATGTAGAGCAGTTGTTAGAGGCTGATCTAAGATTGGTTACTAAATGACAAATCCAAAGTACAATATAAACCATAGAAGAAACAAGTACTTTTTATTCTAGGCTATAGAAGATAAACCAGTTTTTTTTTCTAGATCTAGTATCTTGATTTCAATGTTATTTAGAAATAATTTAGAAATAAAAAATTAATTTATTTCTAAATTAATCTAGTTTCAGTAATATTTTCTGTTTTGCTAAGCCTACCACCTGAGATAACACATAGGAGAATGCTTTTAAACTAGATAGTGCTATCAATGTCAGGGTACAATATCATTATTGCTATTATGATTAAATAGGTAGTTTGTAGAATAGGGAATAGTTGAAAATAAAGATGATAAAAGGTTTGAGATCTGAGTCCTTAATTCCTTAAATATTTAGAAAGTGGGATGATGAAAAGAACTCATTGAAGAGAAGAGGAAGAACAGATGAAAAGAAAAGAACCTAATAGTAAACAGTCCTTCTAAAGAATGACTTCGGGTGGCTGCATAAGAGGCAATGCAGGAGGACCCAGGGATCAGAATGCCACACTGGTACTCTGAATGCACCAGTCTTTACAAATTGGCGTCATAACTATCATGAGGAGACATGTTGAGAGCACTACTGGGAAACACGTCATTTGAACACACCTTTGACAGACTAAGTTGCCATTTACAGGTTTCTTAGTTAAAGCAAAATTAGTTTTAAAACTGTTAAACGTGCTATATAATATTGTTTGAACAATAATGAATATGAGAATAAGCAAAGATGAATTATTCCAAGCAATTTGAAGACTTAAAATCACCCTACTATTTTTTCAAAGTCTAGCATCTCAATCAACTTGTGATTAAATTCATTTTGCCTGAGATTATTACTGTGAACCATCTTATCGAGATGAATTTGATTATGGATCACATATTATCTGTTTTTTTTTTTAAACAGAGTTGTTGCAATTTAAATTATAATATCATGTTAGAATTGTAAGCAATGCTATTGCAAATTTTCAAAAATACACATCAAATAATTTTTGTTACAGCTTGTCTTTAGTAGTGCTCTGGTTTGTTTTTCAACATTTTAAACCATCAGAATTTGGGGATAGAAGAACAGCCAAATAGTTGTAAAAATATTGATGATAGTGAGAGTAGGTTTGCTCTGTATGGCTAAATGAAGAGAACTTGTTTTTTTCCACTGGTGTTTACGACCTGCATCAGTCAGCTAATTTGAAAGGATGGTAGGTGTCAAAGGTGAGCTGAAATGAAGGTTTAAACCATTTCAATCCTGCAATAGTAGATTACTAGTGAAATATACATACCTGTATAAATGAGCCAAATTCAACACGATAAAAATGTATAATAAATTTCTGAAATATTGGGATTTTAAAATCATTCAACTAAAACAGGAAAATATTTTCAGTTTCCTAAGAGTGAACACTACAGAATATGGATGGTTTTTTAAAAAAATATAAGAAACATATCAGTTAACATTTAATAACGATCAACAGGGGGGATACAAATATAGTTTAAAAAGCTAAAAATTTTAAAATTATTTGATACTATTGGTGATGAAAACACAATGATACCTAAAAGATAATATTTTGATGGTAAAATTTTGCACATTGATGTACATAGTCCCCTGTGCTGACTGAAACAAACATAAGAGAAACAGAAAATCATTTCAAGTGATGATGAGTATAATATTTAATGACTTGAACATTTGCATATATTGAACAAAATTATTAAACTTACAGGACATGATATTAGTTTTATTCCTTATAATTATATATAGAAATAAATAAGTAAATTTATTTCTGAGGTGACAAATGAACTGTGTTCTACCTATGTGGCATTTTATAAAGAATAAACATCAGCGTAAGGTGGAAATAATAATATATTTCAAGCTCTAAACACAATGACACTCTGGTAAACTTTCTAGAGCACAATATTTTAAAGCCATTAAGACCATCCATGTAAAACTATGCCTTAACTTGCTTTACCAATATATCAAACTAGCCAATCTCAAGAAAAATATTATAGTGCTTTATAAAAATAGAAATATGACTTACCCTTTGCTATTTTCTTTGTCCCTCTCTATTTCAGCATGCTGTCTACAGTGGATTCCCAACCACTTATTAAAAATTGAAATGCAACAGCTATAAATACTTAGAAACCGAATAGGCAAACTACATATAGCAGATGTGGACTTTTGAATATTTACCTGGATACCATGTTGCTGAAAACCATGTATATCTAAAATCTCCCCAATTATGATATATAGTTGCTTGTATTTATTATACTTGTCCATCTCATCAGTAATTGAAACACAGGGTTTGGAAGTAAAAAATTCATTCTTACCACCTTGACAGGTATGGTTCTGTGAGAAAACTATTAGTAGGTAAACATTTTTCACTGCCTCTACTTCTCTTGTAAAACAAACCAAAGAGGGTTATATATGAATATATAACAAGTTCTTGAGCTTATAGATAACTTTAGGAGTGAAAAATCCCTATACAAATGCTAATTCTGCACACATATACATGCACACTTTATAGATGAAATTTCAACCTGTTATTTTTTGTAAGAATTTTTATGCTTTAAGAACTCTGCTAATACTCAAATAGCAATGAAATTACAGTATGTATCAATACTAAAGATAGGATAAAAATGAAAGATTATTCAACATTATCCTAATAGATAAGTATCATAATTCCAAAATACAATGGAGGACATTTTAACTTGTAGTAAAAATATTTTTTTCTAATAAAACCCTTTTGTTTTCATTTTGTTCTTCTTGTGATAAACTATATTAAAGCCAATAACAAGAACATATATCCTTATCTGCTCCAACAAGAGTAGAAGATAATTGACTTTCATTAGAAGTGAGGAATTTTGTGGATCTTTGTTTAATTGCTGTTCCAGTGCACTAAATTTCACCTTATTACCTTATATCTTAAATTTATTACTGTGTCTAACAGGAAAACGATTTTCTTTATATTAACTGTGTCTTTGATTTTGTACCTTTTTGGCTTGCATTCCTTTAACCAATATGTTTGGCTTGTAAAACAAGATCCTAGAAGGAATGGGGTATAGATGCTTAAAGCATTAATGGTGTTCTAAATTAACTACAAGAGAACTGAAAGGTAAATGAATTCTTCTCAAACCAAAGTCACAAAAAGACATGTCTAAAAGGTTCAAAGCAGCCCCTTGTGATTTAGAGGGAGACTATCAGACTAGCCTTCATGTAGGGCATGAGTTCAGAAGATTACTTTATAAAATAATTGCCTTTGGAATGACCTAAGATAAATGAATACTTGAAAGTTAACTGCTCTGGGTACACTGACTATCTCTTCTTTCTCAGTTGATAACTTTGGTTGTCTCATCCATGTGAGCAAATAGATGTATATATAACAATGGAAGGTGGAGAACTTATATTCCTCATTTTGTATGTTAAGAAAAGAAAATTCATTTGGTGATTTTTTTTTTTTTTTTAAATTTAGCGGTTCCCTCTTTTGTGGTAGTGACCAGTCCAATAATAATAAAAATGTTTTTCAAACCCATACAATCAAAAGAAAGTGAATGACTGGTAAGCATAGTGGAAGAGAAAATTCATAAGGGTTAAATCCAAGTAGATTTAAATCATAATTAACCAAATATTTAGCCAATTTATTTGTAATTTGACTATGCTGAAAACCTAATAAAATAAAATATCTTTTATATTATGGCATAATATAGAAATTATAGAATATTTTTAGTAGTGTTTATCCATCCTGTCTTCACATTATTTGCCAATATATATTTTTTATCTACTATAAGTTATCTCATGCCCTAAGGATTATCCCACTTTAAAACCTTTAATTCTCAGAGCTGATGAACATTCACTAGTTTTTCATAGAAAAATGTTATTTCCATTTAAAGCCGTAAGTTAAAAGTAAACAAAACCCCCAAGAATGCATATCCTAAATAACTAAAAATAGGTTCATTTTCATTTTTATTCTTCCCACAAGCTTCTAAATTCACTATCATTATTCTTTTACATTCATATAATAATTTGCCTTAATTACATTCCAAAATCAATTATTTAAAAATGACGTTAGAATCATACACTTACAGTCTGTGACTTTTAGTGTCCTCTTGACTTCTCCACTTCCTGAGCCCCCACAACCATCTTCATCATCACAGTCCCCACTGATCTGTTCAACCATGCCACCACCGCTGCCCATCTGAAGTTCCCACTTGTCTGGTTTGGGTGATCTACCCTGTAACAACTAAATATGGATATAAGAAACATTTATTAAGAGTAAATTCAAATCATCCAAGAATGCTATTCAGAAACATATGTAGAAATTAGAATTATTTTCTCATGTGGGGCCACTATTTTGATGTAGACACCTCAACCAAATTAAGTCTACAAGAAAATAAAAACTACTGAAATGATAATAAATTATGAGCAAGGTCTTACAACCAAAAGGGCTACAATCTGCATATTAGCTCTGTCATAAAGCTTTGGATAATGCTCTGGAAAGCAAATAAAACCAGGGCTTCTTACTCATAGAAAGTATGGCTAGAAAATTGTTTATTTCTGAATAAGTAATGTTTAAGCATGATAAATCAAACTCCAACACAATACAATTCCCTTTGCAATATACTGGCTGATAATGTGCTGCTTTGTAAATCGACAGACCACAACTTTTCAAAAAGTAGAGTACTATTATTCCAGAAAGGATTCAGTCAGAAAAATTCTAGAATTTTGGGTAGATCATTTTTAGCTTTAGTTAAACTTCCTTGGATCGAATACATAGTCCAATGCATAGAGCACAGAACTGAACCTTGGAACAAAAGACTTAAGTCCTACTTTCATTTTTGCAAATCACTTACGAAATTTAACCAACTTCTTGGTTCTTCGTTCTCAAGTATTTCATTTACTTTTATGAGCAAAATAGATGGAATAGCCATTTTCTCTAGAGCACAAGAGTGCTGGTAATATTTATGAATAATATTATAAATGCCTGAACTCATTTTCAAAAAGGTGGTATTATAAATAATAGAATATTTCACTTAAAGCAAAAGCTGAGTAAAATTATCCAATATATGATATTTACCTCTGTATGGCAGCTTTGGAGAGCACATGACCAAGCCTGAGCACTAGAGGGTACTGCTATATTATGAATGAAATGTACCTCTGCTGAACATTTAATGAGAATTTAAATTTTCAGGGTGCCTTATGAAAGTATTAGGGTTATTACTGCTAAGAGAATTTCTAAGTAATAGTATTAATTAGCAAACAATAATTAAAAACATAACCCAATGAGATCATTTCATATTGAAAACAGAGTAGAATATTCTCAGTAACCTAAGACAAATACATTTAGCATTTAAAGAATATTTACACTAAGCAACTAGACTGACAATTCATAAGCTTTCAAAATTAAAAAAAAAATTGGTCACAAATTCTGAAATATTAGTTTCTAAAAATGTATTTTTCCCTAACAAACATGAAATGCTAAAACAACTTGACAATCACTTAAAAATTCTTACTAGAATTTATTTCTATTTATCAGCATTTCCCTTAATGTTTTAAGAGGTATTAAATGTAAAAAGAAGGCTTCTTTTATGGTCACGTGAATTTAGGTACAGTTGGGTTACAAAGCTGATGTGCATGCTACTTCCTGCAGGGGAGTATGGTAATGGGGAGATACAGATATGTAACAAAGCACATAAAAATTCAAATCTGAAAAAGGAAAGGAAGGATAATGGTATTATTTATAACACTCATCAGTTGTTATTTAGCATAAAAATAGAGGACTTGCTTTCTGAGGTCCAACATACTTAGATTTTAATTCTGATTTTCATATGTATTAACCATGAGATACTGGACATTGTACAAGTTACTGAATAACTCAGTTCCCTTCTATCTAAAATAGGAACAATAAGATACCTGGGCCATTGTTTTTATTGCAAAAAAATATACATAAAGTACTCTGCATAGTGTTAAAATCCTAAAAGTTAATATAATTTGATTCTTATTATCTACTTTATTATATATTCTATTGCAATATTACTCAAACACCCACAGCACATTAATTGAAAGAATTATTTGATAAAGAATTCAATTACATAATTTAGATTAAAATTTTTCAAAGTATTACCTGACAAGAACAAAAGTCAAACTTTCTGGTGATGTGTTATTCTCTTTTATTCCTGACATTCTTTCCCAACTCTTTCTCATTTCAACTTTACTTCTATAATTATTATTACAATATTTTACTGGTACTTTGGCCAGAACAAATATGGAATGTACAATGTATAAATCACAAAAACTCAACCCAGTGAATTTCAACTCAAAAACGCAAACACAAAAATAGTGCCTATAAAACAAAACTTACTATTTTAAGAAATTGTTTTTGGTTAAAAGAAATTAAATACATTAATAGAGAATGATTCATTTATTTATAAGAACTGGTAAAGATAATATAGAACATATTTTAAAAACCTTTGTTGTATTTTCTAGATTTCTTTTTTATATCACTTCAATGACACTCTAAGAACCTAAGGCACATGAATTCACATTTTTAAGAAAGAGAACTGTACAAAACTATATTTTCATTAATTTAAACTATCTGTGATAGGCAGGATTGTAAAACAGGCCCCCAAATTTCCCACACTTGGACTGTGAATATAATGCCACTGTTAAACCCATTATATTAAATGGCAAAAGAAAATTTGGAAATGTAATTAAGGTTATTAATCAGTTGACTTTTGGTTCATCAAAAGGGAGATTATCTAGGTGGACCTAATGTAATCACATGAGTTCTTTAAAAGCAGGAAGTTTTCCCTAGGTATCAGCAGAAGTCAGAGAGATTTGAAGCTTGAGAAGGGAAGGAGGAGGATTGGCCTTGAGAGATCATGTTCTTGGCCTTGACGTTGGATGCTATGAGAGAGCTTGTGAGAGATTCTGCCCAAAGTCCTATAAGAAGGAAATGAACTACTAGCAGCTGAAAGTGATCCATCCACCTTACAGTCAGTAAAGAATCCAGTCCTCAGCCCAACAACTGAATTCTACCAACAGCTTAGCTGAGCCTAGAAAAGGATTCTCCCCGAGAGCCTCTGACTGAATCATGCTTGGCTGACAACTTGCCTTCAGACTTGTGAGACCCTGAGCAGAGAGCCCTGGGCAGTGAGTCCAACTAGACTTCTAACCTGCGGAACTGTGAGTTAATAACAGAAAGTTTTTAAACTGCTAAATGTGTGGTAGTTCCTTATGCAGCAATAGAAAATGAATACACTCTCTAATCTCCAAAAGGGCCACATTTATTTCCTGGCAATTTTTTGTCCAGTCTCTTTTGATTCTCTAAGAAATTCCTCAGAAAAAGTGGGCAATGGATCCACCGTCCTGAGATTATGTCCTTGGAAACAAGCTATCAGATTTGGCCTTTTTGCTACGTTTCAGTTTCTCTGTCTTTTTGTAATCCCTTTCATTGTTTTCCAAGTCTCTGGGCAAGAGGTATAATTGTTGTTTCCTGTGATCACTTTATCCAGATATATCCACGATCCTATCTGATCCATGCTCCCAGGTCCGCAATAATCCTGTCTCCCTCCAATAGAGTCAATAGCTCTGTAATAATGTTCATTTTCTTAGCTATCGATCATCACACATCCATGAATGCTCATTTTCATTCTCACAATTATAATAAAGCTTAATCAATGAAAAACTCCCAACAAATTTCTAATCAACAAAAACTATAGGCTCTTCATAGTAAGATCCTTATTCAAAATCAAAACTATTTTGATTTCTTCTGAGCTTGTTCATCTTTCTCCTCACATTTCTAGAAAAATAAAGATAAACATTTCAATTAATACTGTAAATCCTCCGTTCTTTTTAGTGTCTCTCTAGGAACCCAGACTGACAGATTGTGCTCTCATCTGTATACATATTATACTCATGTCTTTATTTGCAGCATTATTACTTTGTAGTTCATCTCTAAGAAGTGGTTGGATATAAAATGTACTCTACTACTTTGTATATTAAAATGGAATTTTTCATCTCTATTATTAATGTATTACTACAACTGATCTTCTCATCTCTCTCATTGCAGAGGACATCAGTTTCCCCCACCTACTACCACTATATTATTTTCTCCTAATCAGTACTTATGATGTGTCATTCTGTCTTAATGTTCTTTGTGGCTCTTTACTGTCAAAAACCACTGGTTCCCATGTGTCTGGAGGACAAATATCAGTTCGGATAGATGAGTCACAGAAAGTGGTCCAGTGGTAAAACATTTGGGAAATTCACACTATGGCCCCTTCTCGATATCCATGTACTAAAGACTCACAAAGAATCTTACAGGAAGCAATTTTGTTTAGCTGAGAGTTACCTCACATTTTCCAAATTTACATAAGCAAATTAACCCCTCTCCTCACTCAACATCCATTGACATATTTTTGAAAATGAGGCCTAAAAAAGTTCGAATTTAACCTGCAGCCGAGGTCCTGTATAACATACTTTTTAAAGAGATTACATCTAAACACAGACTGCAGCACCCAAATTCTGCTACAGAGCGTTTAGTGCCTTTTTCTCATAGAAATCGTGAGAATTTACATGTCTATAATTTTGTTTATGCTTGTTTTATACTTTCCTCACTTTGATTTTTATTTTTCCTCTACAAAGAACACCCTTTCCTTTTCCTCATCATATTATACCTAATTTCATGTTTAAATCCAAACATTCTTTTTATCCCATTCCATACATATTTCTCTGATCTTTTAACTGTTTACCATTCATTAACACTTAATTTTCTTGAACATATGCTACACTCTTCTGATTTAATGGTGTGTTTCTCAAAGTTGAGACCATGATTTAATATATTCATACTCCCCATCATAACTATAAAGATTACTAATTTGTAGATGCTGAATATAGTTTAACTGATTTATTTTAAATTTGAAAATACTTTATTACATTTACCCTGTCTTCAGTGCCCTTTAAATCTAACTTAGAAAAGTGTTTTCACTTTTAGTTGAATCTTCAGAGGTAGTAATGTTCTAGAATAACTTTGGGTTTATGTTTATTGACTGGAAGATTGATTCATTATTTATTCAATGATGCTTATTGAGCACATACTATGCAACATACATGTATTTTGAAGACATAGTTTTAGTTCTGAAAAAGTGCTCAGTATATACCTTACTTTATTTCAAACTTGACATTCCTGAATATGCAACAAGATAAAACTAAAATAAAAGAAATAATCTGAAATCAGATAAAAAGAAAAAACTGACTATAGGTATAATTTTGTGATCTTGCTAAATTATTTTTCTGTTTAATCCTTAATAAGAAATAAGTTAAAACAGTATTATTCCTGAGCTTCTGGAAACATCTAAGAAGTTGTTTAAACAAAAATTGACATTGAAAAATCGTGCCAAGAAATACTTTCCAGATATATCTGTTTGCCATACTAATTACTATAAACTAGAAAGAAAATGTTAATGTTCCAATTAATTTTTTAAATGAATAGGTAGAAATATTTTCAAATAATTGATTTGTGCAAATAAAAATTATTTTTTCTAGCATAGGGAGAGAATCTTAGCTTCAGAATTGGGATCACCAGGTAATGAAATTCTCCCCTGTTATTTCATGGAGGATAAGCCCTTCTTAATCCTCTCCTCCCCCAATGCCTCAGGGAGACATCATGGGGATCACTCCTCCATCACTACCATCAAGCCCTGATTATTCCACCTGCATGGGCAAGTGTTATTTTACACTTTACTCTTAAACCACTTTCATAAAGAGGAGCCTTCCCCGAAAGGTCTTTAATAAAACAAAAGGGTTTCCATATGTGCACATTTAAAGGAACATACACAAATAAAATGACTATAGACTGATAATGAAAGCCAATTTCTTCTATAAATGGTCCGTGAAAATCAGTCATATTAGAGTAGACATACTCATGACGCATACTGCAACGAATCTCTATTCTCACCACATACATCATGAATAGCTAGCTGTTCCATATATTCATAAAATATAGAACATGCCATAAGAATTTTTCAAAACTTAAAACCCCAAATACATTTAACATTATGGCTCAGGGCCTACATTTTCCAAATCTGAAAAATGGGAGAATGTCTTTTTGGAAGATTTGGGAGTTATTATTTTAATTAAATTATGTGAAGTACTAGCATATAAGTGTTCAGTAATGGTTTCTTATCTATACCATTGTTATCATCATTAGCAGTAGGAACTGATATCAACACTCTGATTCTGTCTTTGAAGGAGGGAACCTGTCTGCATGGGAGGAACAGTATCTCCTTTCATCCTCATCCTGCCTTGCCTCTACCTAAGTCGCCCACATAAAGCTGATGGCATTTTTAACACTTCAACCTTGTCACAAAGGGTAGAAAGTCAATCAACACATCTATATTTATAGAACAATTACTGTGGAGGAAAGGGCATGATTTTGAGTCCCAGCTACACGTTAATTAATTGTATGCCTTTAAGCAAATCACTTAAGCTCATTAAAAGTCATTTTATTCTACTGAATAATAATGCAAGGAAATGCACTTTATATACTATAAGGCATTATGCTCATTTACAACGTTCAGTGGAAGACACTGAATCCATATAATTGAGAAGTCAACAAAATGAGAATAGAGTGAAAAAAAACCCAACTTTTATGGTGTTCCTCCTTTCCTCAATGCCACACAGATTGTGCATTCAGCTGATTAGCTGAAAATGGTCATTTTTGATGATTGACACTTCCTGCTTATGTTTAATTGGTTTAGGAAGCTCATTAGGAATTCTATCTTGGAGAATGAGTTTGGTGGGTAGAATATTTGATGACTCTAAGGCAAACATATTTCTTTCAGCTGGTGAATTCATCTCTCAGGAGACTCAATTTGTTTTTTACTAACTGTCTGGCAGCATCCCACAGTTGCAACAGCTTTTCAAATACAATAAAATCTGGCTATAGGTAGCTCACATATACAACATGTTTGCTATGAAAGAGAAACATATTTATCACATTAAAAAAACTCTAAAAGTGAGTTTAGAGCAGTTAAATGTGCTTCAAAATTCTATATGTAATAATACATCTCAAAATATTTCCTCTATTCTCTTACGATCATTTACACAGGTATACAAAAATAAATATGTGTTTAAAAAGTCTTAGTCATCATATATGCACCTTTAGTCATTTATTCAAATGTAGACATGGTAAAATCTGCTGTTTTACGATTTTATAGTATTGATGAAAATATGTAAGTGAAAAATCAAAATGTTAGAAACATTTCAAACCAGATAATTGAAGATATAGAAAAATTTGTTCTTTCATTTCATTATTAGTAAAACATCTTTAAATAGCACATTTTAAGAATGCATTTTTAAAAACCTCTCTATATACATGCAAACATATACATATGTATAAATTTAATTTTGTTATAAAGCAATTGGCACCTGCACTTTCATAAATTTAAGCGAAACTTATAAATAAATATATAGAAATAGGAAGACAACAAAAGCTTACAACATTTTAAAGTCAGAACTTTGATTCAAAATTTCTCATGCTGCATATTTAAAATATCTCTGTAACATTTTCAAATGAGACCTTTAAAAAAACTCTTTATATAATATGCTCTCATTATTTTTTTTTTCAACATAACTTCCCTTCCCCCAAACCTACAACTCTGCTCCCATCTACACTCTAACACATTCTGTCCTATTGGTTTTTGTACCAAACTTTCTCATGCTCTGCCTTTCAAATTTAGAAGACAGTTTATCCACATAACCTAATTCTCACAAATCTCCAAAGATATTTTCAAAAGCAGCTAAACATTTACAGATTATTCCACCTAAAAAACCAAACACATTTTACAATATGCCGTGTTATGTTAAGTTGACCAGACACAGAAGTCATTTCTATGGGATTTTGTGTCGGTATTTTCTTTAAGTTTGAGCTTTCTGATCTTGGCTTCTGTTGTGCCAGTAATTTGAAAGTTTACTGTTCTGTTAGCATTTTGTTTATGCAATGCAGTCTGACAATTTATAGTCTTGTGATTTTGTAAATAGAACACTGAACTTAGAAAAGGCTTACTACATTCACTCTCTGGCCTCCAATACTGCAAAGAAGTCATTTGTTCTTGTTGCCATACTAAATTCTGTATGTCTCCCTCCCACCATGCCTTATCCTTACCTCCAACTCAAAGCATGGCCAGTTCCATCTTCTGGTCTGTCATACCAAAAATGACTGGATAAGTTTATAATTAATATGTATTCTCATCCAAACTCTAATTTGGACCTAACAGGAGAGTTACAACTAATAGCTAACAGGTAAGTGTAGGAATAAAAAAGGAAATAGGGAAATAAATGCAACCTCATATAGAACTCAGAAAAACCGTGGGACCAAAAGAGGAAGTGTGGCCACCAAATATTATCAATTCTCAAATGGCTCCTGTAAAATGTCTATGAGAAAACACTCCAAGGACCTGAAGAGAACTGGTGAAAAAAGGAAAAAATCTTTCTTACTTCTACCAAAACATCCATGCTATTAACTGGGAAGGTACAGAAGATCAGTGACCAGAGTCGGGGAAGAGAAAAGGACATTTTGTGAGCAAGCAATGTATAATGGTCCTGCAGCAGGAGAATAAAAAATGAGGGACAGGAAAGTAGAGGTTATAGGTAAATTAAAAACATGTATCATGTTTAGTGGACTAAGTAGATGTGTAGTATAAATTTCTTAAAATCAAATATTTTACTATTCAGGGCATGATATATAACAATTATACTGCCTAAAATGAAAAAAAAAAAAGAGTACTTTTTTGATGTCACCATCTTACTTTCAAGCTAATTTATTAATAATTTTCTAAGTCATTATCATATATTCACCAACATATATGCACACAAATCACATATACATATTGGTATCCACAAATATGACAGGACAGAAACTGTCTAGGTTTCTAGCTGATCCAGGTTAGTCTATACTTGAAATTAAAGGACATACTAAATAAGAATGATCAAATATTAAATAATTTCATTGTTTTGCATTTCTTTAGTACAGAATACATTTACATTATTTTTGGTAGGGTTTATAATTTTGGAATAATTTCTTTTAACATGCCAAAAGCCTGAATCTCTTCATATGCATGAGTAATGTTTAAATATGCATAAGGTAATAAAGACTAACATGAAGATTTGCCCCAAATGTTCAGTGACTTGTGCCCTGCATTACCTCAGGAAAATGCCTCGGGGTGGTATGGGTGTCACAGCAAGTAAAACTATTAATAACACTGCTGGAAATATGCCTAGCCATTTGCCTAGTTATGCCACATCATCTAGCTGACATTATAGGGCAAAGCAACCAAATTTCCAAAATCAAGGATATAATAAAACTGAACATGTACTGCTCCTGAGGAAAACAAGTGAAAGTATTCTAAAACATAAACGGATTAGTTGAAAATGAATTCTAGACAACGCAACAACATCTACTAAATCAGGCTTCTATTAAACACACTCCATAGAAGTAAAGTAGGACCCATATTATAAAGGCAGTTTTAATTTTACATGCATTTTCTAGTTAATGATGTAGATAGTATTAATTTTACATATATTACAAAGTGAGTGGTTTTCTTCCCTTAACTCATTGCTAAATTTTGCCTCATCTGGCTCAGTCATAAAAAACAGAACCAGCATCTGTTCTAGCATCTCAGTTATCTCCACCGACTAAAAGGTCATGCAATTTCCATAAAAAATATAGGAATTAGTATTTTCCATTATTAACCTAGATTTTCCTTGCCATTTTTTTTAAAAAAAGTTATCTCAATATATTTCTAATAAGACTAAATGGTTTATGTCATTGAACTGTTATGTGTTGTAATCATTGTCTTTTAACCACTTAGCTGCATACGCCTGATGTCACAGAAAGACAGAAAAGAAAAAAAAATAGTAAGAAAGAAAAGGAGGGGGGACAGAAGAAGACATTAATCATGATACATTGCCAATGTAAGGACTCCCTGATTATAAAAGACTTTGTTACTTCATCAAAATTGCCATTGCTTTTTGAAAGAAATGTGAAGGATTGCAAATTCATTTAAAACCTGGTTTTGGCAACTAATCTAGATTTCCTTCATTGGCCAGCTGTGCAGAATTCATTCTCAAATGTTCTATTATAACATCCTATGGAAGATTCTCCTAAAGTTTCCCAGTCTGTTGAAGGTTTATTTCCAAAAGGAGCTCATTCTGATCCCATTTAGTATGACACCCTTGTGTATGCCAGATGGCAATGTTATAGCTTCACAAATATCATTCTGATTTTCACCTTTACAGTAAAATTCCCTTAATCTAGCTTTCTTTACATAAACTATAAAAATATAGACAAACATATATCAGATGAGGATTAAAGGAATGTGATTTTACTAAATATTCTAGAAATAATTAGACAAAAATAGATGAAATTTGGGGCTGAGGTTGTATTGAGGAAAGGTTAGGTGGGTATTTGACTGGGCTTCTAGACCAAATTCTACTATTAACTATTGAAATGTGTGACTTTAAGCAATTTAACCTTGTTGAATCTAACTAAACATTTCAGGTGAAAAAAAGAGAAAGCTGAAAGTTCCCAAATGTCTTACAGCTATAAAATTTTCAATTCTAATGTTTCAACTATTCTAACATTTGGTTTAGAAACAGGTATTTTAATATCAAAGCTTATTACAGCCCTCCTTGACCTTCTTTTCATTTTTTTTCTTTTTCTTGTTGGTTTTACCTTTTGGTTTTTTTTTTTAAATGATAGCATATATTTCTTATGACATTTATTATGGGTTGAATTGTGTTTCTGCAAAAATATATGTTCAAGTCCTAGGCCTCAGCACTTCAGACTGTGTTTTTTGTTTGTTTGTTTTTTTTTTTTTTTTTTTTTTTTTATGACCTTATTTGGAAACAGGGTCTTTGCAGAGGTAATAAATGAGGTCATTTGGGTGGGCCCTAATCCAGTATGAGTAGAGTTCTTACAGAAAGGGGAAATTTGAACACAGAGACAGACATGCACAGAGTGAAGATTATATGAAAAGACACTGGGAGAGTGTAGGTGAAGGTGGAAGATTGGACTGATGGATCTACAAGCCACGGATGCAACGGTTGCCAGTAAACCATCAGAAGCTAGTAGAGAGCATGAAACAGATTCTCCTTCACAGCCTCGGAAGGGACCAACCTTGCTGACATCTTAATTTCAGACTTCTAGCCTCTAGAACTGTGACACAATATATTTATGTTGCTTTAAGCTCCCCAGTCCATGCTTGTTATAGTAGTCCCAGCAAATGAATACAAAGTTACATATGAAAGGTGCATACATCTTAAGTGTACAACTTCAATAATGTTTTGACATGAAATCAACCATGTGACCACCATAATCATGATACAGAACATTACCAGCATTTCAGAAGCCTCTTTTCTGCCTTTTTTTTATCTACTAAATAAAACACTATTTTGACTTCTTCCATCATAGATACATTTTTCTTGAGGAACTTTATACCGTGTAAGCATATTTGTGACTATAGGTAGAGCAGAAGTTCATTCTTTTTAATTGCTGTATTTTATTCTATTGTATCAATGAACCATAATTTTTCATTCTTCTGTTGCTGGACAATCATACTGTCTGGATATAAAAATAGTGTTGCTTTGAAATCTCTTCAAAGTCTTTTTGTGTAAAAAACCAGTCACATCTATTGGGCATACACCTAAATGTGGAGTTGTTAGGTGCTAGGGGTAGGTACCTTTTAACCAAACTAGCTGGCTGTATGTATGTATGTATTTTCCTTCTTCCTAATATTAATGTATAATTTACTAATAATAGAGTGTACATATCTTAAATATACAGCTCAATGAGTTTTCACATGAGTATGCGCACAAAACAACAACTCAGATGAAAATGATATATTATATTTCAAACATCCTAGAACTCTCATTGTCATCTGCAGTTATTCCATATCTTCCGCAACACTTGGTATCATTGGTCATTTTCATTTTAGGTATTTTGTAAGAGTATAGTGGTATTTTAGTGTGGTTTTAATCTGAATTTTTCTAACAATTAATGTTATTCATATAATTTGGGGTTTTTTTTTGGTACACTCTAACGTAAAGTACCTAATCAAAGCATTTGCTCATGAAAAAATATATTATGCACATTTTTCTAATTGATGTTTTAAGGCTCTTTACAAATTCTGAATACAACTTTTGTTTTTTATTTGTACTGTTTTTCTATTATTATTTTTATTTTTATTTCCCCTTTCTTGCTGTTTTTAGATGAATCATTTATTTTATTCTTTTTTCAGTATATTTATTAATCTTTTAATA
>NW_011888802.1:10063184-10064982 GCF_000151845.1 Pteropus vampyrus | reverse complement strand
TTCATTTTAGGTATTTTGTAAGAGTATAGTGGTATTTTAGTGTGGTTTTAATCTGAATTTTTCTAACAATTAATGTTATTCATATAATTTTGGGGTTTTTTTTGGTACAGTCTAATGTAAAGTACCTAATCAAAGCATTTGCTCATGAAAAAATATATTATGCACATTTTTCTAATTGATGTTTTAAAGCTCTTTACAAATTCTGAATAGAACTTTTGTTTTTTATTTGTACTGTTTTTGTATTATTATTTTTATTTTTATTTCCCCTTTCTTGCTGTTTTTAGATGAATCATTTATTTTATTCTTTTTTCAGTATATTTATTAATCTTTTAATATCCTAGATTATAATTATATTTATTTACAATGTTATAATATTATATAAAAGTATATTCTAGACTTATTACACCTTAAGTAGTACTTTAACCACTTCTTCGAAGATGTAATAACCTTAAAACAATTAAACATTATTTAGCCACTCATATTTTGTTGTCATACATTTTATTTCAACATTTATTATAAACTCAAAAAAATATAATTATTATCTTTATCCTTACTTCTCAGGTCTATTTCACAGTAAATATTCCTCATAAATTCTTTTTCTTTTGATAACTTTGTCAGATTCTGGTGTCAATATTCGATGCCTTTCTACAACAAATTGGTAAGTGGTCTTTCTTTTGTATATATTTTCTAAAGATGCTTGTGTAAGATTAGTTTTATTTGTTCCTTAAATCTTTGGAAGAATTTACCAGATAATCCATCTGTGCTTGGAATTTTTTAGTGAGAAATGTGTTACTTCCAAATTGAGCTTCTATAATAGATACAGAGCTCATTCAGATTTTTAACACTTCTTCTTGTGTCAATATTTTAAGGTTATTTTTTCAGTGAATTTCATTGCTTCCTGAAGTTTGTGCTTCTGTCTAGGATAATCTTTCTTTAGCCCAAAGAACTGAAATATTTCTTCTGAATGACAGTGATATCAGAAAATTTAAAAATCTGAATGAGTTCTATATTTATTATAGAAGCTCTATCTAAAAGTAACATATCTCTCCACCCCCCACCCACACATACACACATAGACACACAAATTCCAAGCACAGATGGATTATCTGGTAAATTCTTCCAAAGATTTAAGGAACAAATAAAACTAATCTCACACAAGCACTTTTAGGAAATATATACAAAAAAGAGACCACTTACCAATTTGTTGTAGAAAGGCATCAAATACTGACACCAACATCTTCTTTTGTCCAAAGACCCAGAGGAAGACCAGGGTAGAGCTGAGTGAGTCAACATGTGGTAGAGTTTTAAAGATGAGAGGAAGACTGACCTCAGGAACATCCCTTCATCTGATGCAGTAAAGAAGCCATCAGATGGAGCATGGACAGATGAAGACCTTAGTACCTCAGCTTCAGGTTTTGTTCCAGCAGAGACTGAAAATTTTGTTGGAGACTCAAATTAGCCCAATAATTTCCCAGCTTTATGAATATTGCCAAAGATAACATTTTTCATTGCTCTTGGGGGTATTTGTGTTTTTTCCATTTTAAAATTACAAAAATAGCTTTTTATTATTACATAAATAATTCATTCTCATTATAAAATTTTAAGCAATACAGAAAACCTGTGGTTCCATAAAAACTTCAAACATTTAGATTTTGAATGTCAATCACAGTGCTTTTATGAGTGTTTACCTGGCATTTTGCCCATGTCCCTCTACCAGGTGAGTGTCCTTGGAACCTACTTTGATGTATCTGTTATTCTAGACCTATTTCTGGTGTTTGGATATTTTGTTTCACTATGC
>NW_011888802.1:10021975-10063134 GCF_000151845.1 Pteropus vampyrus | reverse complement strand
ACCAGGGTAGAGCTGAGTGAGTCAACATGTGGTAGAGTTTTAAAGATGAGAGGAAGACTGACCTCAGGAACATCCCTTCATCTGATGCAGTAAAGAAGCCATCAGATGGAGCATGGACAGATGAAGACCTTAGTACCTCAGCTTCAGGTTTTGTTCCAGCAGAGACTGAAAATTTTGTTGGAGACTCAAATTAGCCCAATAATTTCCCAGCTTTATGAATATTGCCAAAGATAACATTTTTCATTGCTCTTGGGGGTATTTGTGTTTTTTCCATTTTAAAATTACAAAAATAGCTTTTTATTATTACATAAATAATTCATTCTCATTATAAAATTTTAAGCAATACAGAAAACCTGTGGTTCCATAAAAACTTCAAACATTTAGATTTTGAATGTCAATCACAGTGCTTTTATGAGTGTTTACCTGGCATTTTGCCCATGTCCCTCTACCAGGTGAGTGTCCTTGGAACCTACTTTGATGTATCTGTTATTCTAGACCTATTTCTGGTGTTTGGATATTTTGTTTCACTATGCTGATTCAAGAATAGTAATTTTTAACCTACTGAATCCTTAGCACCATTATATATGTTTCTGTTTCTTGAACCCTATTTAGTAGAACCTTATTTAGTTCTATTAGTAGATAATTTAACCACCAAAAGAGCTTGGCAATTTCAATTAAGTACTGCTTTTTATCCCATATAACTTAATTTCATACAATAATAGCTAATATGTTCATTTAAAAATTAGGTTTTAGTATCCTTTGACATATATGCTATAGGCAGAAGGAGAACTGTTTATTTTTGGTGCAAACTGGCTTCCTTTTAAGCTGCTCTTACTTTCTCAGTCTTTCCTTTTCTTTCATGTATTCAGTGTCTATCATTTTTTAGTTGTTCACCCAGGCTTCCCTAGAAGTATGCAATCTCTCCTTCCTTTGAACATAATCCTTCCTCAAATAATATTGCTATTTCCTCTGTGCAGTTGAGTCTATCTAAGTATTAGGAAAAAGCATATGAGCAGCTGATTAAACAGCTTTACTTAAGAGTTGGATGGAAAGACTTATCTGCCCAAAGTCTCACTTAAATATATGGAAAGGAAATTGCCAATTCAAAGTCATCTAGGCACCATCACTGACTCCTAGATTGTCAGTTTTAGCTCTAAACCCATAGAGTACTAACAATAAAAATAAAAAGGAGAAACGTGTGTGTGTGTCTGTGTGATTGTGTGTTAGCACACGCGCGCGCGCGCGCGCGTGTGTGTGTGTGTGTGTGTGTGTGTGTTGGGCAGCTGTTTGAATACAGTCATCTCAAGGATTGACTGGGAGGCTCACTTGCATGGTTGCTGGTAGGATTTATTTCCTCACTGGTTGTTCACCTGAGGACTCCCCTTAGCACATGGCAAGGTAGGCCTCTCCATAAGGAAGCTCACACCACGGCAGCTCTCTCTATCATAGCAAGTGGGCAAGAGGGCAAGAAAGAGTAGCAGAAAGAGAGGAAGAGGGCCAGCAAGATGCAAGTCATAGCTTTTATAACCTAATCACAGAAGTGTCATCCAATCACTTTTGCTGTATTCTGTTCATTAAAAACAAAGCGTTAGGTCCAGCCTACACTAAGGGGAGGGCCTCATACAGGGCATAAATACTAAGAAGTCAGATCATTGAAAGCTATGTCAGAAACTGCCTATGATGACATCCCAAATAATTGCCCACTTTCTTTTTCCACTATTATGTTATTTTTTTCATAAACTACTTAAATAAAGCTCTATCTCCTAGAGTAATGGTGTCTACAGTCCTTTTTATCCCTGCTTTAACCCTCAAATTTGTATTGTTAAATATAGTGGTTTGTTTCCTTTCTTTGCCACCAGACTCACACATGATTCATGCATACAGTGAAGGCCCTCTATGTGTTCAACTGAGCCAGACTCTTCAGAATCTATATATTATTGACATGTAGGTGACTATTTTTACCCATTCTAGCAAACCATTTGATCTTCCGTTTTCCCCATTCTCAACTCTCAAGAGTGTTGATTGCCTTCTACACTTAATCTTTACTTCTCATTGTCACCTGGGCTTCTATAACAACAATACCCCTGCCTACACTTTCTTTTTTCTCATTCTTGCAATGTCATTTTCTCCATTCCTGTGTAATTTCAAATAAAAGAGACTTTTCCTTAACATTTTTTAGCAATACGTGCTCCTGAACAATGAGACTTGACTGTTCCCATCAGCTGTAATGTCCAGCTTCTTTCAGTTATGTTTTCCTTTCTTAGTTGAGCTCAAGAATGATTCTACACCAAAGAAAACTTTCTTTCTCATTATGTACAGAGTGAGATGGAAGAGCGGATAATTCTGGAAGACTGTTGTAAGAATTGCTGAGTTTATTGCAAGAATAGTTTCTATTCTTTGAATGTTTGTTTACACTGTTTGTTTATATCTCCCTTTGAGATATCAATTTTGATAATGAATAGTTTTTACTGTTACTATGTTCTAGAAACCAGATAAACATAAATTGAATAATAAAAATCTAAACCTTGAGGATTTTCCAGTATAATTATTGTAACATATGCAAACACAGTGTCATTCATCTTTAAAAATAATAATTTGAAAGATGTTCAAAAACAAAATATGACTTTTTTAGAAAAGGTATATACAAAGTTTACTTAAACAAAATTAAGAAAACAATATTTGGCAATTTATATTTTGAATTAATATTTAAGGATCTCTTTTGAAATATATGTTTAGAATTCAAATGTATAATTTTTAATCATTTTTACTCATAGGAAGGTAAATGGTCTCATAAACTTTGTCATTAAACTTTCGTGACCTTTATATATTCTGTTTTCCTCCTTGTTTATAATCTGACTGAGCCGTAAAGGTGCAATTGCCAACCAATCAAAATGAAAACTAAAAGGTCAGTGCATTGTATATTATAGTTACTTTTCAAAAATTGTGTAAGAAATTCACATTTTTGCGAGTCTAAAATTGTAAAACACATACATGATGACATAAATGAGACCCAGGCTCCTGGTAAAACTTGTAATAAACATGAAAAGAAAGTCCAAGTCCCCGTATTTTCTTTTTTATTTTAAATTTAGTCTCTAAAATTCTAGTAAACTAGGTATAGAAATGTTATAAAATAAACAATGTTACAGCTGTCATAAAATTAACAATATTGTAACTATTTTCCAGGCTGCAAATTTCAAATTAAGAATGTACTTAGATTTACAGATTAGCACATGCACATATTTTGGAACTACTTGTAGGTGTTCATAATTTCTATTGCGGCAACTGTCTATTTTATCAGTTATTTGAAAATAAGCAAAAATTATAAGATATGGAGTTTTTGTCTCATAAATTATCTCAATGTGTGATCTGAAGAAGACCAGTATCAAAGGTAAATATTTCTTTTAAGCATGATCAACTTGAGTGGAGCATATATGGTTTCCATATAGTCTGTATTTTCAGTATATTAAAAGCAGAGCAAGGACATAATTTGTGTGTTTTGAAACATTTTTAAATTGTCTTGTTGCCGATATAGTTTAATCATTGCGAAGAGGGATAAACATATATAAGGAATAAAATTAGATAGCTAAAAATAGAAAAAAATAGACTGACATTGATTAGGAGAAGGCTGGAAGTACTGTCTGTCAGTAATATTAAAGCTATCAAACCATAACAGAGCAATAGATGCTGTTTTTGTTCTGAATGGAAGTTGAGGTCATAGAGAGCATGCTTGCCTCCATGGCCTCATTTACAGAAAAGTTTTGAGAAGATGGGAAACTACAAGAAAAAGTAAATCTGATGGTTTGGGAATTAAGCCATATCCAGAAAGTGTGTTCTAAGGTGTTAGGATAAGCACCTAATTAAGCGCCTGCAGGCAGAAGCAAGAGGAGGCGGATTTGGAAGGAGGTTTTTCACACCTCAGTGGTATTGAGAAGAAACTGAAGGCAGTTTATTCTAGCACTAAGAGGCTGAGAAGCCTGTGGTTTCTAAAAGCAAAAGGGCCAACCCTTGATCAAGTAAGCACTGTTTTTAAAACCGAGACAACTTCACTGTGAGCCCCAATTAGAATTAGCACCTGAAAGGCAAAGGGCACCTCAAAATGCCTAAGCCTCTTGTCTCTCCAAGTACAATCTCCTTCTGAAACTACGTCGGAATAATTACTGCTTAATCTGAATTTGTGAAATGATTTGAATAGTTACATTTCTGTAAATCATGTAATATTTGGAATATTGCTGCTACCACTGGACTAATGTCACAGACTTTAGTTGCATGATTTGTTGCAAGTTGCTTTTAACAAAAGCTGAAATGGAATTTATTTCTTCTCTAGCCTTGATTCGGGTTATTAAACAACAAAACTGGATAAAAATATCTTTACTTTAATTCCTATTTCTATATTTTAATTTTATAAACAAATATATTTGGCGCCCCCCTAACATTTCAGCACAGACTCACTTTGTACTTGGCCATAATCCCATTGAAAATGCAGCTGTAACTGTATTGAAAGGGAGAAAAGGAGTTCAGCTACCAAGAAGCTATGATGACATTCTGGAAGTCTGAAGATGAGCGGAATAAAAACGATGGCTTAGCTAGGGAGAAGAGACCCATAGTTCTGAGTATACACAATGCCAGGGTAGAGGTAGTTTTTCAACATAAAACCCATAAGGATGATAAGAACTCGGAAGATGAGCAGAAATCAAGGTTTAAAAGCTACCGACGGATACGGCTATGTGGTTCAACTTTCCACATGCTTCCCTCTGGCAACCCCCCACCCCATCCTGCTCCTTGACTATGGCCTTCGTTCCCCAGAAATACTCAAGATAATGATATACTTTGTCTAGAAGAGACTCAGTGGACATGGACTAAGAGCTAGACTTCAGATACCAATATAGCTGTCATTTCTGTGACCTCTCACTAAAAAACAGAAAAGAGTTAGGCACATCATAGATGCCAGTGAGGACAGATGTAGATCCAAACCAGAGCTCCTGCTCAGCCCCCACCCAAACATCCATTCCCATCATATTACTTCCTACCTAATGGCTCATGAGCAACCTCTACAAAAATGTGAGTTGGATTGTCAAGTTGACTACGATAAAATGGAATAAAGATTCTTCTTTCAGTGAGGTTGAAGTTACAATGGAAATTTATTCAATAATAGAAAAAAGTATTTTTCAAAGAAGAAATACAAGTTTTACCTGAAATTATGTAGTTGAAGGAGAGGTTGGAAGCATCTGTATCCTCCTCTTGCAGAGCAAAGAATCAGAAAACATGCTCAGCAGAAGAGCTAGTTGTTCTTTTTAGAAAAAGGTTGCTCTCGGGATTTAAAAATTATGCTAGTGGTAGGAAATAGCTAATTTTACCACAGTAATTTCCAGATGAGTTGAAAAGTTAGATGTTAAAATTACAAGTGCATTTAATACAAGTTGATATTTATATATTTTTGGATGTGACAAAAGCATTGTTAACATGATCTCAGAGCTGGAAATCATGAGGAAAAGGTTCCTAGATCAACTAGGTAAAATTTCAAATCTCTACATTCCAATTAAAATGTTTTCTTGTTTAATAAAATCATTTAAAATATAATTTGAATAAGATAACAAATATGGCTATATGTACATATGATGTACACATGTAAAAACATGTATTATTTACTGATAAAGAAAAATTCTACAGTATTTAACATACAGTTAGGTGAACATTATAACATATATTTTTGTAAACAGAAATGCTTCTGTGCATGAACGTAATGTGTAATTCAGAGCTGGAGACAGAAGAGGGATGCCCAGTAAGGAACTGAAGTGGGTTTTGCTGATGCACTGGCCTGGACAAACCTTGTGCTGCGGGCAGGGAGGGACTCAGACCCTGCCATGAAGAGTTCTTCAGTATCCCTGTGTACATGTCAGAGCAGAAAACTGAGCAGGTGAGAATGTGACCTTCCTAGTCATTCATTTTGAATCAGAAAATACTTACTAAAATGTACTATTATTTCCAACCATTCATTTTCTGGATAAAAGGCTACATGAGAAAAAAAAATGAGATCAATGACTTACATTGCCAAAAATAAAACAAAAAAAATTTTTAAAGCCCACAGGTTTATGGTTTTTCCATATAATCCAATATAATCACAAACCATCCCAGAGCCAAATATTAAACATTCAAGGGAAGAACTGATATTCATGTTAATTTTAGTTTTTATTCATTCTAGAAAAAATGTGTAACAGTTATACCAAATGCCCTCTTAAAGGTAACTCCTATCTTCCTCCCTGAGTTACTCCATGCTTCTTCAGACAACTGTTTTCTCTTAATACTGCCTTATAATAATAAACATTTCATTTTATTTAAAGTATCTTTATTGCACTTATTGCCTCAAGAATAACTTCTATTTTTTTAACCAAAAGTAGTAATGAAAATAACTACATGTCCAAGAGTTGTATTTAGGAGGTTTAGCACCATTGCAGATATTTCATTTATGATTACTTGTTTATGGTATTTCCACAGATTCTCTTCACAGTTCTCTAACATTTCACACTGAGATAATTGGGTTCAAAAGCGTGTCCAGGTCACAAGATAAAAGTAAGTTCTTCACTCTATTCTTAACTCTATTTCTCAGTATTAAATTGTAAATGTTGTGATGACAAATGACCAGTTTTAAAATATGGAAGACAGGTCATACCAATTGACTGATTAAGAAAAGCCATGTCTGAAACAAGCTTAGTAGCACAGACACATTAGCTTTAGTGCTCTTTATAACAATATTTAGTAATAACAAAAAGATATAGAGTCTTTAGGTAATACTGTTATAATAGATAAAAGACATTTTACCTTTGAACACAAATTCAAAATATACATGCAAGTTTAACTTTAGGTAAATATTGATGATGGCAATCAAACAAAATGCTATGACTATAAGATGGTGCTTATGTCAAAAATAAACTAGAATACAGAAAAATAATCTTCTGACACAGAAATGAATATTTAAAACTGAGAAACTTCTGATTCTTCATGCATTTATCATTACTTCCTAGAAAGAACAAAGATATTCATAAAGATAAAATATTAATAAAATTATTTGAAATGAAAATCAGAATTAAAATCTAAGTATGTTGGACCTCAGAAAGCAAGTCCTCTATTTTTATGCTAAATAACAACTGATGAGTGTTAGAAAATCTGCCATGTTGCCATTTCATGATAAAGTTTTATTTATTATGCACTTATCAATAAATGGTTTACTCAGATGCATGAAATGGTGGTCATAGATAAAATATTTTTGTTGTGGCAGGCAGTTTAAGTGAGCAAATTCATAATCAGTATAAACATCGGCTTTGCAAAACATATCATGTAAAGAGACATAAGTGGTTTTATGTAAAAACACTCCCCACTCCCTACCCTCCTAACTAGTCTTTTGTCAATTATGCCTGCTCTACCTGAATATACATTTTCTCTACTGACAAAAGCCTCAATACAGTATTCTCAAAGTTCTCACAATACATGCATACATACATGTGTACATATGTACACACACAGTCCTGTTACAATCCTATGATCAACTTCTACCTATCATCTGTTCTCATTCCTCCTAATTTCTCCTTCCAAGTTTTCACAATATGTAGTATCCACTTCCTCATCTATTCCTTTTTCATAACCGACAGCCATCTGTCTTCTTCCCTTTTAGCTTTGCTGAATCAGTTTCTCCAAATATCACTAAAGATTATGTAATGCTCAAATTACATGAACATTTTCTAGCCAGGTCTTATTCATCTTGGCATTTGGTTCTCTTGAACCCTCCCTTCTTGTTCTCCAAGAATTATCTTTTCCATTACTATTCAGGAGAATACTTTTAACCAGATTTTCTCCAGTTTCTTACACCGTTGCTTCTTAATCCCTTTTCTTCAGTGTTGTATTCCTCAACCATCTCTTTAAAATTATCTTCAATAATCCTGCTTGTGCCTTTTTATTTTCTCATCACTTGTTCTGAGTGACTCATCCATTACCATAACTTATGTCTAATAGGCTGATGTCTCCACAATCAATATTTCCAGCTCAAATTACTGTTGTGATTTCTACATCTTATAATCTAGCAAACACATACACATATATACTCTGTTTGTGAAACACCCCATTCTTTCTTTCTTAGAAATATCTTCTTCAGATCTATAGGTATTGCCCTCATGATTTCTCTATTTGGATTAATCCCATAGTTGTAAGTATTATTGTCTCCAATCCATCTAATCATGAAGTTCTTTGGTATAAGACACTTAAATAGTTGCCACTGTCTTTAAAATAAACTTCATAATACTCAGCATGAAATACATAAATATTTATCTCCTGTCATCATCCCTTCAATTAACTTTTCCTCCAACCACACCAGCATTCTTGGGTTTGGTTGATTGGGCAAAGCTATTTTTTCACCTTAATACATTTCTCCACACTTATCTTCTTCCATGATTGATGTTCCTTGCTGTTGTCTACCTGAAAAATTGCGAGTGTATATAACTCATTACAAACATCACCCTTTTTGAGAAGAATTATTTGAAGTGATTGCCATCTGTATTTCTCTATATTTCCAAAATATAGGTACAATTTCTCTATAGCACTTATTTCATAGTATCGTCACTGTTTTGTTTTGGAGGTAAGTCTATCATGGTAGAAACAGCTTGCTGCCAACAGATATTCACTCTCTTCTTATTTCCTAATTGTATAGACTCTTGTTGGAGTTGGAGCAGCAATGTGCCTAGCTAAGAATATTGATTTCACAGGATTTTTGGTACTTAAAGAGAGTCAGATGACTTGAAAGGCAATAAGATATGACCAGAAGTCTACTGGGCATGATTAATAAGGGAAAAGAGAAATCTCTTTCTAAGTCATGTGCCTTCTGACTTTTTCCCTTTTTCTTCACTGGATCACAGAAACAACGTGAGTAGATAAAGCAGCCATCCTGTGACGAGCAGAAATAGATATATGTGAAGGATGGCAAAAGAAAGAAAGTGCTTGTTCCGTGATGATATCGTAAAGCCACTATACAAGACTTGGTTTGCCAATCCTGTCCTCTCGCTTATTAAAGTCACCACATTCAGGTTTCTATTACAAGTTGCAGCCAAACACAATTCTAAGTGAAACATTTTGCCAGCTGGAAGTGGAGCCATCAGAAGGCAAGAACTTTATCCAATTCAGTTCTATATCTCAGTGACTAGTCTAGTACCTCACACACGACAAATGACATATACAAATTTTTGACTGATGAAAGAAATTAATAAATATCATAAAGGTAATGCTATAAGAAAAGCTCTTTTTCCTAAAATCAGGGCACTGAAAGAAAATATCTGAATTTGAATGTAAATAGGCATATGACAGTAAAAAGTTATCCACAGCCTCAGAAACATCTATCTCCTTATTTGGATACAGTTCATTTACAAATTTGAGAGTGCGAATTATTAGTTAGAATACTGAGGTGAAGTCTACAATTTTCTTATCCTTAAATTATCCTTTAGCCTAAGAAAACTAAGGAGACTAATTGCTCAGTTCCAATGAACATAGCTAAGTTGTTGACCCTTGTCATTTAAATTACAAACTATTAAATGGTCAATACCAATTTTTATCTTTAAGTTCTGACTGAAAGATATCTGTGGGACTTATGTTTTGTTTTCCTTCAGAGAAAATTTGACTTATCCATTTCTAGTGGAAAGAAAACGCTTTCTAAGCTATCAATGATTGACTACCCCTAAATTCACTATAATAGAACAATTCATGGAAGCTGCAGAAGGACTACTTTAGAATTTTAGCAAAATACACAAGTTTGCTTTTGAATAGCCCTTTCTTGTCATGCAATTAATTTCCATTCAAATTTTAGGAGTCTCAGTATGGTTAAGTAGAACTGCTGAAGACTAAAAAGAACACAAATTTCCTTGCCTTACCTGGCTTTTAGTCTTCGTCTCTATTTGCATGTGTTTGTGCGTGATCATAACTTACGTGCTTGAAATACAAGGTATAATCAATCCTGTATCTCTTCTTCAAATCTAATATCTGAAACTTTCAAAGGCCATCAGTCTATGGCTTTGCTGCTCCATATAATTGGAGTAGCTTCTTTCTTGCTGATCACCTTGTTATATGGAATCAACTTCCTAAATAAATTTTACATTCCTATATGTCTTTTCATTTTTCCAATGGATACTTTCTTTCAGGCGCCTTGTTTTCCCAACTAGACTCTTTTAATGGGATTTTGGTTGGTATACTGCACCCGACTCTTCAACACAAATCCCAAGTCATTGCTTAAAAGAGACTTTCTCAATTCACACTACAGCTAGTGTGATCTGTACATATTGCAAATAGCATAATGCCACTATTCTAAAATCTTTAAATAGCTCCCCATCCCTTTATGTAGTTCAAACTTCGCAATCATAGTACTTGCAAAATTTGGCCCCTCCTTCCTTCTCACTCTCATTTCTTACCAACTCTATCCAAGTCCCACCCATGACAAAATTTTCTTGCCTTAGACACACCATCCTCTTGCTTGGCTCTTTACAATTGACATTTAATATTATTAGAATATACATTTCTTCAATTCCAACATCACCTGACTCCTTGTCTTTCAGGTCTCAGGATTTGCTCTTACAAAAAGAAAAAAATTTAAGAGTCAATAAAGTTCCAAAAGAAGGAATCAGCAACAAAAGGATGTTAGATATAGGGACAATTGAAAGCAAGACCTTGGGTAGCTTATGACTATGCAGGAGATGCTTACATCAGTTTTGGTAACAGATTATAAAGATGGGGTTACAGAAGGGTTCAAGGTGATAGAAAGAAGGCTCTAAAGAAAAAAGTAGTGAGGAAGTAAGATCAAGAGGATTTGATGACTGCAATTAGTTGGTCTGTTAGAGCAACCATGTGGCAATGATGAACTGAGATGGAGGTTTTTAAAAATATTTCGTGCTGAAGATTTACAGCTGAAATAATCTGAACAAATATGGTTATTAAACTTTTGAGAATTAAAATTGATCAAGGAACATTTATATGTCTAGAAATTAAGTTGTTTGGGGAGAGAGTCAAATAACGATGATATTAAAAGATAATCAAAGCAGAAGAGATAGCAGAAAAATGAGAGAAGAAAGTTTAAGAGGCAATGGGAGATCCAGAAGTTTGGACAGGAGATCTAAAGGAGAAAGGTGTTTTTGCAGATGAATTTGGCTAAATATCCAATACTTTAGAAAATCTGTAGAAGGGAACTGAGGAGAGTCAACATGAGAGTCTATGACCACATATGAGGAAACAAATTTCATTAGAATGCTGGAAATTAATACTATATTGTGGTAGTTTGTCAAGAAGGCTTATGTGATGACAGAGCAAAGACATGAGTATAGAATATGCTAAGTTGTTCACTGCATGGAAGGGCAGATTCAGAAAAAAGTAATGGGCTTTAGAACCCAGAGGTCTAGGGTCAGTTCTCAACACTGTAGACACTTCTATGCATGGGATAGAACCTCTTGATTTTGCTGAGCATTAATTTTCACAAAGCCCAATGAGGATTATAATATTTTCCTTACATTGTTTGTTTTTTTTTTAATTAAGTTTATTGAGGTAACATTGGTTAATACAATCATATAATTTTCAGGTGTACATTATCATTTGACATATGTATATTCTATTGTGTGTTCACCACCCAAAATCCAGTTTCCTTCAGCTACCATATATTTGATCCCCTTTATCCACTTTGCTCTCCCCCTGCTCTCCTATATTTGACCCCCTTTACCCTGTCTACCTCCCCCCTCCTTCTCCACCCCACTAGTAACCACTACTCTATAGTCCTTGCATTGTTTTTTTTTTTTATGTCTATTGATATATGTAAAAGCAAGGGGAAATATCTGGAAAATCATAAGTAATCAATAAAGATTAGTTATTACTAATTTATTATTATAAGCATATCATATGGAGTATGAAAGATACATATAATAAATAATAGTATTTGTTATTATTATGTATGATTATTATTGTGTTGATGGAAACCTCAGAATTAAGGAATTTCAAGAAAATATGTGAAGTAGGAGCAAACAGAACATAAGAGGTGACAGCTCTAACAAAGAAAGAGCTAACTAATGGAGCAAAGTGTTGGGTTGGAATAAATAGGTCAGAAATGCAGGAATTAGT
Organism: Pteropus vampyrus; assembly: GCF_000151845.1. NCBI lineage: Eukaryota > Metazoa > Chordata > Mammalia > Chiroptera > Pteropodidae > Pteropus > Pteropus vampyrus. Next base: position 10,051,005 of record NW_011888802.1, on the reverse strand, counting down.
CTTGGAAAGAAGGAAGTATTTTCTTAGTCTGAAATTGGAAGGATGATTATAGAATAGGTTGAAGATTGAAACATTTACAGGAAGAAATAAAAACAAGTTGGAAGAATTAGTGTTGGATGAACTTAGTCATCACAAGGAACAAATTTGCTCACTTGTAGTGAGCCTTAGATGATATTGGTGATGAGAAGAGAGAATATAATTTAAAATAGCACTCTGAGTAATGAGGGAGATATTGAGCCATGAAGGTGATTCAACTATTGGTCAGTGTTACATCTTACTCTAGAAATTGCCTTAATTTGTAAATTTCCAGGCTCATACGTAAGGTACAATGTTAGGCCCTGAAATGGATCTTTTTTTTTTTTTAATCTATAAGAGAACTTAATAAACTAAGTAACAGAAATTTCTCAGAGAAAAGTAAAAATATATATATTTCCTGAAACATTCTTACTTCAGTTCTTGGCAATTATAACTGTCAATAAGATTGAAGAAACTCAAAGGATGATATAGTAACCGTTCAGAGTAATGCAGTAAAAAAAAATGCCTTTACATTATTCTGGAAGTAAGGCTGCAAGGTTATTAAGAACTCTTTCAAATGGCTTAATATTGACTATTTTTTAAATATTTGACTATTTTTAAATGATAAAATTAGGCATATCACAAAAAACTGTCCTAAGAAAATATATATGACCACAGGCATAATTTGTCTCTTGTATTTTCCAGGTATACTGCCAATTTGAGTGAAAAAATTTCAGCTCTGAGTTTTGGTAGAAATAATAACAGGGGCGGGTCATACTTTATATTCAAACATGTCTAAAAATAAGCTTTTCTGAAAAGGATGAGGTTCTAAGTTGAGCTTGGGAAATAAACCAACACACAGACTAAATAAGCTGAGTAGATAAGACATGAAGCATCATTCTGCTCAAGTTTACCCATTCTTCAGTTAACTTTCTTTCTCAAACTGTCACTATGTAAAATCCGTTAAATGGAAAAAAAAATGTTTTGATCATAAAAGTGGTAAAATTATGATGTGTTTAATCCCAATTTAACATATCAAAACAAATTTCAAAGACAAAAAAATATATCAAGTGAACAATATAAATATAATATAGGTAAGAACACTTTGAAAGCAAATAAAGTTTTACATAATATGTAATATAAAGAGTGATCATTGTAGCCTCCAAGAAGGAATAAAGAGGGAGTGGTAGTCAAAAAAGGGTGTGAGCAACTAATTTGTTATAAGGTGATGGGAGATTTTTATGCAGGTATTCAATATTGAGATAGAAATGTTCAATGATAATTTTCTTTATTGTTAGATTTTGTGACTAGAAGTTCTTACTTAGGAATATTTTGGCATATCCACAAAAGAAGTGAAATCTCTGGGCCAAAAATAATGTGCTGCAAATATGAAAAACAGCAAACACACACAATTACCTAAAGACTTCTAGACGATGTTACTTTTTTATTAGATTGAATTTGTACTGCTCTTCTCTATTGCTATGCTTCTTATCTCTGTTCACTTTAATTTTCTCCTCATCTTTTAAGTACTTTAAACACTTTATTCAATAACCCCAGGGCAGTTTTAAAATTCTACATACATATAAATTTTTTGTAAGAATTTGTTGTAAATTAAAAATTGTAACTTGGAATATTATCAAGTGAAAAACCTCAGTTAAGTACTCATATCCTAAATCTATTCTTTAATCTAAGATGTCAACTAATCACTTTCACACATATGGCTCAAAAGAGGTTCATACTTCTCTTTCTATAAATTTAATTTACTCTCTAGTTTTCAAATTCAAACGTTGGGAGGTTTTTATATGTTTGGATTTGGGTTCTTAAATTGGTACAATGATTTTGGAAAAATGATTAATTTATCTAGTAGTTAACCACATATACGACATGACTTATGACCAGCAATTTCAGCAGAAACATCTGAATGTCCATCAGTAGTAGAATAAATTTAAAAGTTTCATATTTACTCAAAGGAATGCTATACAGCATAAAAAAGAATGAATCACTGGCATATAAAATAAAATAGATGGCTTTTACAGATTTTTGAAGAACTCAAGAACCAGGATATTATTTTATGATAGATATCAACTGAGAATCTAGAGTCTTAGTTTCAGCCTTTCTTTTGCTAAGGATAAAACTAAGAATTGATCTACCATAGGATCCAGCAATTCTTCTACTGGGTATTTACCCCAAAGACTTGAAAACCCATATCCAAAAAGATATTTGCACACCGATGTTCATAGCAGCATTATTCACAGTGGCCAGGACTTGGAAGCAGAAGTGTCCTATGATAGATGATTGGCTAAAGAAGCTGTGGTACATATATACAATGGAATGTTACTCAGGCATAAGAAGAGATGAAATACAGCCATTTGCAACAACATGGATGGACCTCAAGATAATCAACCTAAGCGAAATAAGCCAGATGGAAAAAGTTGAAAATCACATGATATCACTTATATATATGCGAGATATAAATCTAAAAGCAACAAATGAACAGGACAAACAAACAGAGACTCATGGACATGGACTATAGACTAGTGGTTACCAGAGGGGAGTGGGTAGGGGAGGAGGGAGGAGGTAGACAGGGTAAAGGGAGTCAAATATGTGGTGACAGAAAGAAATCTAACTATGGGAGGTGAACACAGAGTGTAAATATATATATATATATATGCCTTACTGTTAAAGTGTACAGATCAAACTTACTGGATTTCATTAACCAATATCACCATAATAAATAAATAAATAAATAATTTGAAAGAAAATGAACCATGTTTGGGGAAAAGAAAAAAACAAACTTATTCCATGTGGATGACTTGGATTTATCTTTTACAGACAAAGAAGTGTTCTGGTATATACCTTCTAAGCTTTCTGATCCAATCCTATCCTGATTCCTCTATATATTACAGTTCTTTTTCTCCTATAGAAACTTTCAGAGGAAAATGTGTTTCTTCTACTGTCCAAAATGAATCCTTCTCACTATGCTATCTAAACCCAACCTTATCATTCTGCTTAGGATCTCTGAGCCATCAGTTATAGCCTTTTTCTTGGATTTTTATCCTCTCATTCACTAATATGGTTTTCTTTCATCCAATAAAAAAATTGCTCATATCTTGGGGAAGACTTTTTTAAAATTCTGAGTCCTATTTTAGATACTGTCCTTTTCTATATTTATAAGCAAGATCTTGAAAAAGAAAAACTATCTAATTTCTCTTTTAATTTTCTTCTTGATCCTCTGAATCAACTTTAGCCATCGCTCTCTACTCCTGCTCTAAGGAGGTTAATAAAGACTTGTCAACCATCAAGGGATAAGATTATTTTCCAGGCCTCATCTTTGACATAGTATTTGTCACAATTTCTTGGGCACTTCTTAAAGCTCTATACATTTGTTTCCCTGACAATATTTCTTCCTGATTTTCCTATTTTTTCTCATCCATCTCACTTCCAGTATTATTTTCTGCCTGTTCTTTAAAATTAGTATTTCTCTGAATTTCATCCATGTCCTTATTTTATGCTGTTTACCTTCTTAGGGAAATCTCATTTATTTAAATAATGCCAATCACTGAATATATGTTATGAATTCCAAATCTATAGACTCTATCTGGCCCTTTCTCTAGGCCCCTCCTATTCAGCTTCTAAATTATGCCTTCTGGATGTCCCAGAGGTGCCACAAAATCACTGGCTGCTGACAGCATCCAGAGAGCTCTTATGAATTTCAGTTTGGCATTGGAATATTACCTTGAATATTTTAAAGTTTTGATTTAGGTTTATTTTTCCCTCTAAAACCATATACTCTTAATTTCTTCATCTCATGCCAGAGGCAAAACTAAAGCCATCCAGAATTGAGTCTCAGGTGAATAACTGATATTAAATCATAAAAGGAAAACTATTAAACAAACCAACTTTTCAGAACAGGTCATTTTACTCCATAGGAGCAAGGGCTTAATCTAAGGCTGTAATTATTGATTTTAAATACTCCTTCTAGAAATGACTTGAGGTAGTATGTATAAATTAATTTGATGTTATAAACTGTGAGTCACCCATGTTTAAACTTTCTTCTTAATTGCAGAGAAATTTAAATTTAAATTAATTTCTTCCAGTTTGTTTGCATTCTAATTAAATGATAGCCAGGGAGAACTGTGGAAGTAGTGAATATATGCATAAAAACACATTGGGAATCCACTGCAGACATGACCAGGACATCGTAACCAACATCATCTGTGTAAAGACATTTTCAAGCTCAACAGGGTACGTGTAAACAAGCTAGTTAATTATATCCCCAAGGAGTGTTGTTGCTAAGCCCTCTATCAGTCACCTTTCATTGAAAAATAAAGCAAATATCTATTTGCAAGTGAGCAACTTGTTGATAAATTTGCATATCAAGTAGAAAAATTTAACTCCCCCCTGTCAAAAACTTAGAAAATTTAAAAAGCATTGTGGTAAGATAATATCTAAGTGATTTAATTTTTCAGAATTCATTAAATAATTCATGTGTTTCACATTTATGTTTTAATGAGATGGTCAGTTTATTTTCACTTCCCTGTACAAGCAGATATTGTATACCACTTTGTGGGATAACATGAAATTAATATTATTAATTTCCATAAGAAGTTTTTAATTTTCAAATAACTGCAATAAAATAGTTTAGTACATGTTGTAACTAGAGGATAAATATATAAATATATGGCAAGAGATTGCATTATTTTGCCATATCCTATCATACTTTCACTTTGATTTCTTCATAGCTCAATATGACAAATGAGACTGTAGCCAAGTTACTCATTATTTATGTCTCTAAAGTTGGCTGTGTCATGGTCACGGTAAGAAAGATGCCTCAGAGGCAGATGCACCACTGACTATGTTTTTAGGGAATTAACTTTAACGATATAGTATAACCTGACTTTTAAATATTCTCAAGTAGGACCTTGCTCTTGTCCTCTCTAGTTTTCAATCAGCATTCTTCCAAAAGATATATTAGTGGCTTGCAACTATCTTTGCATTTCAAATATAAAATGCCAGATCAAATAATAATCAGTGATTCAAAAATATACATCGCTTATGACATGAACAGTCAATTCACAGAAAATTAAATGGATTGGACGATAACCAAACTCTTAAACTTGCTAAATGAGTATTGTGAGTTTTTTCAATTAGTTAATACATATTCAACTTTGAATTTTAAAAGAAGTCAATTTTGAATCAAAACAGAACCTCCTAAGTTTTATTATTTTGATTTAAATAAAATAAAGACAACTAATATAGAAGTTAAAACAGAAAACTAGTGTTAAAGTAGTGGTATTTTTGTGATCACTTTGTGCAATGACTTCCATTTAAGATATGGTATCTATGAAATATGCTTAAGGATTTGAAACATTTTCAACTTTATTTAAGTAATAATTCTCAAAGAAAAATATATAATATATATCACATATAATTAAATAATACATATTTTGACTTCTGAAAGTTCAAGCATTTAAATTTAACTACAATATTTAATAGTTCCTATGCTACTCGATCTTAACTTCTATATACGAGAAACAAGTTAATACCATACATCTATCTTTTCCAATTGCTATTAAATTTAACATAATCCTTGAGAAGTACCTTGTATAATGCTTGACTGCTCTTTTTACTTCCTCTGAATTTAACCTTTTTTTCCTTTCTTTTTATTTTGTTAGAAAAATATTCTACTTGTCTTTTCTCTCTCCTTATTTATTTTCTTTTTCTTGGAAGGAGCATAGCTGAGAGTGTGAAAGAAAAAGAAAGTGAAGTTTAATAAAAATTATCTTGCTTAAAAACATATGGAAAAAAGGCCAATTCCATCATTAAAGTCTATGGTACAAATGGAAACAACTGTTCCACCCTGATAATCATTCTGTAAGTCATTTTTTTCTGTGAAATTCTGGGACAGATGCACCATTGGATTAAACTTGATATCATGACTGCCAATCACTGTCATGCAATCAAACAAACAATGGTGGATTTTACGACATCACATATCACATAGATTAATGGAATGTCATAAGAAGTTTGCAATATAGAAATTTTCTTGGTAAATTAATAAAAGGGACTCAGTTTAGATGATTAGTGCTTTGATCTATGGTTGACTTGTTGGCTCTTTCAAAAATGTTTTATCATGAAATAATTTTAAACTCACAGATATTCTGTAACAAAAGTACTCTACATAGATAAATATACACATATGGTAAAATTATTCAAGTAAGAAAATTAACATCACTACAATAATATTAACTTATCAACAGTCACATTGGTATTTTGACTCCAAAAGAACCAACCCTCCCAACACCTTCTGAACTGTGAGAAAATAGATTTCTGCTGTTGTAAGCCACCTCATTTGTGGTAATTTGTTATGGTAGCCCTAGCAAAGTAATCATAAATGTTGTCCATAGCATTTTTACCATAATTATAAAGTATTTCTTATAATAGTCATACCCTATGAACCTTATTGATATTTTCTATGGACATATATGATTATATGTCTTTTTGAGAAGGTTACATGGTGCTTGAGAAGGTATAGTCTTCATTACTGGACTATAAATTTCAATATCTATTCATAATATCTATCTAACTGATTGGTTATTTAGGTCTATGTCCTTACTTACATTTTATCTATTTGATGTGTTTGTACTGAGAGTGTTATGTTAATGTCTTCTACTATTGTTGTGATTGTATTCATATCTCCTTGCAGTTGTTGATACTTTCTGCTTCATAAAGTGACTGCTGTTACATGAGACATGAATACTCATACATGTTATGTTTTCATTGTGAATTTTGCCTTTTATCATTAAAAAGCACCCTTCTTTCTCATGTTTAATGCATTTGCTCTTGAATCTGATTTCGTCCGAAATCAGGATTGCTATCTTTGCTTCCTTGTTTGTTTGTTTGTTTGTTTTTTCACTTGCCTGATATATTTCTGTTTATACTTACCCCCTGACTCCAAATCACTTTTTTTTAGGTTTGTCTTTTGTACAAAGCATATAGATGTATCTTGCAGTTAAGGTGAAAATCTTTTTCCTTTAATAGGAGAGATAGGTGCATTCATATATCTATAACTATCTATTTACCGCTATATTTGGTCTCAGCCCTGTCATATTTTGTTTATTTATATTCCGACATACACACTATTTTTTCTTTATGAATTAATATTCATTGCTCTTTACCATATGTATATATATATATATATACACATATACATATTTTTAAAGCATGATTTCTTACCATTTTAGTGTTTACCTCTGTACTTAAACCTTTTAAAAAATACCCTTAGTTCCCTAGAAATTTACTTATCTTTTATAATATGATTTACTTGTAAATACTCTAGGTTGTGTGTTCCCTAATTTTTGAATGTTCTTTTATATTTCACAACCCTGTATTTTATTTTTTTATTTTTTCTTTCATCAAGCAATTGCTAGGATACATCTTACCTTTCTGCTCCATCCCATCTCCCCAGGAGCCATGTGTATAGAAGACTGTTCTTTAGATGGCTCAAATTTCTAAGTCCTTTCCTGGGATTTTATGCTCAGCTCTACCTAAACACTATATTTGTCTTTTCAGATTTTTGAATGGTTAAGTCTTAGATAAACTTTAGAGCCTATTGTTAGCTCCTTTTTTCTCTCTTTCTTGTAGTTATTATCCATCTGCTTTTGTTTGTCACAGAGCCCTGCATTAGGATAGTATGATGCAGGAAAGGAAAAGGTCTAGATGGCAGGGATTTAGTGTTCTTTCCACTTTTTTACTTAGAATTATTTTATAGCTTACACATTTTCTGTCTTCGAGTTATGCTGGTGTGCTTCCTTGTAGCTTTATTTATTTTTAATGTTTTTGCATTGTTTTTGAGGAACGATTAGGAGATATGTGCTATACACTAAATTGTGTCCCCCCCTCCCAAATTTTCATGTTGAAGCCTTAATCCCCCATGTGACTGTATTGGAGATAGGGCCTTTAAGGAGGTGATTCAGGTTAAACGAGGTCATAAGAATGGAGTCTCAATCCTCTTATTAGAAGAGGAAGAGACATTAGAGCTCACTACTTCTCATTCTGCCATGTGAGGACACAGCAAGAAGACAGTAGTCTGTAAGCCAGGAAGTGATACCTGACCAGAAACCAGATCTGCTGGCATCTTCATCTTGGACTTCCCAGCTTCTAGGACTGAGAGAAAACAAATTTCTGTTGTTTAAGCCACTCAGCCTATGTCACTTTATTATGGCAGTCCAAACAGATTAATACAATGGAATCTAAGCAGCCCTATTGTCATCACCTACCGAAGTTCCAGCTAGTGAGCTTTTGTAATTTGCTTATAGCTAAAATTGATACATTTACTAAATTTAACAAAAACTTTCATATGATCTTTCAGGATAGATTTGAAGAAGTTCTCAATCCTTCCCTACTTTTTTTTTTTTTTTTTTTCAGTAAATGGATCTAGTCCCATTTATTTATAAAGGTCAGTGTTGATTTTCAAAATGTTTGCGATTAGAGTTCAATCACAAATCCAAATAGCTTCATCAACATATAATCTTATAGCTTCTCTTGTAATTATCTAAATTTTAACAGAATTTTCTAGAACACATTATGGTTTCCCAAAGTGACTCTTGCGATAAATTTTATGCACATGGAAAAATTGGAAATATTTAAGCAAATCTTACCTTTTAAAATTATATTACCTTGTGAAAGTTTCCAGAAGAGAAAGAATGGAGAAACAGAAAGAGAAAAGAAACATAGAGACACATGGAGACAATATCCATAACTGAGTCTATAATGTTACATATTGTTCTTGACAAAGGAATATAAAGATAGCTCTTCTGTTTCTTACACTTAAAATACAGTTATGAATACAGGAAGCTAACATACAAACAAATAATAAAAATTTAAACCATGTGGTTGTTACATGTGGATCGTGTTTGAAATTTGACTGTATATAACAATGGTTGTAAAGGGTTCAGTGGCAGAGATGCAGCTTCAGAAAAGCCTTGAAGGAGTTTGTAAATTTGGCTGGGAGAAGTATTCAAGTCATTAAAAATAATGTATTACTCACCGTCACACCTAGATAGAGATAGCTGTTTCTTCCTATATGCTTTGTGTAGTACCCCCAGATTACGAATTCCTTGAGCACTTAAAATTTCTGTTATTGATCTTTATATCCATACCATCTATTAATAACTTAGATTTAAAAAATATTAATGGCATGCATAATTCATGACCAAATGAATGAGTGAATGAAGTAATAAAATAGAAGCAATAAATATATATATATACAGGTAATAGTAAATGTATAATAGTGACTGCCTGAAGGTATGGGTCTATATGAGTGTATTAGTGTTCTATTGCTGCATAACAAATTACTACAACTTAGAAGTATTTATTATCTCAGTTTCCATGGGTCAAGAATTCTGGCACAAATTATCTGGGTCCTTTGCTCTTGGTCTCCCCAAAGCTGCAGTCAAGATGTTGACCTGACTGCAATCTGATTTGGAGGCCTGACTGGGGGTGAATTTACTTCCAAGCTTATTCCCATCATTAGCCAAGTTGATTTCCCTGCATCTCCAGACTGAAGGACCTGACTGCCAACTATTGGCTAGAATCAGTTCCTTGCCCATGGTTCTCTCCGCAGGCACGTCATAACATGGCTGCTTTCTTCTTTAAAACCAGTATGAGAGTCTTTTACCTCAGGGTGGACCCTGTCCTTTGCCTGTTTTGGGGATTTTACCTTAATTAAATCAAGTCCATCCAGGTTAATCTTTCTTTTGATCAGCTGAATTAGGATCTTATATACCTGCAAAAAATCCCTCTACCTTGACATAATAACTAGAATGAAGTCACATGTTTTACTCAAACTCAAGGAGAGGGGACTACACATAGGCATGGCTTATTGGGAAGGAGGGGAGTTCACCTTAGGTTGAGCCCACCACAATGGTGGAGCAATTTAATTCAGTTTAATTAAGTAATCAGTTATTAATCACCTACTATTCACCAGATACTCTGATTTTAATAACCCATAAACAGATAATTAACTGTTTATTTTGTTAAATACCCAGATAAAGATATGCTCAGGAAAAGCAGCAAGCACAAAGCAGGAACACAGAGTTCCAGCTAGCAGATTCTTGAAGAAGATAAGATATCAGAAGTGTAAAAGTGTTTTAAAGGTCTAGAGAGGAAATAAGAACATTGTAGAAAAAAAGAATGTCAAGAGCCATGGCAGAAAGACACAGATGAGCACAGTATGTCAAAGTCATCAAGAGGAACTCAGCAGTGGCTTAGGATTTACTGTAAGGCAGTTGATGCTGGAGTGGTTAGCAGGAACCAGGCACGGGAAGCTTTGTGTGTGATTTTAAGGAACTTGGACATTATTCTTTAGGAAAGGTCATGGGAAATCACTAAAGGCATCAAAAAGATAGGACATTCTGGTTTAAAATAATGAACCTTATCTAGGGAAGAGATGGTAGATATAGACAAAAGAGACTTGATTCAGGAAAATTCAGGAGCTCAGATAACAACACTCAGTAACTGAGTGAATGCAGGGTCCAGCAAAGAAATAGGAGAAGCAAGAATGATCTTCATAACTTTAAGAAGGGGATAGATGAATGGGTATATGGAAAGCTGAGATAACAAAGAGGCAAGAATAAAGTATAGTTTTCTATCAATGATGTAACAAATTACCACAAACTTGGTGGCTGAATAAAATTATATTATCTTACACTTCTGAAGGTTAGAAGTCCAACATCTGTCTCACTGAGCTGAGATCAAGGTGTAAGCAGGACTGCATTTCTTTTGGAAGACTCTTGGGAAGAATTTCATGTCTTTCACTATTCTACTTTTAAGGACCTCTGTGATTACATTGGACCCACCTGGATAATCCGGGGTATCTTCCTACACTAATTCTCCTTAATTCTCCATTGCCATGTAATATAGCAGATCCACAGGTTCCATTTATTCAACAAGGATATCTTGGGGGGTGGGGATGGACATTATTCTGCTTTCTACAGTCTTCTCTCAGATCTCTGATGATACTCATCCACCCCACATATGAAATACCTTAACTTCATTCCAGTTTCCTTAAATTTCTCATTACATTAGCGTCAATTCAAAGTACAAAATTTTATCTAAACCTCATCAACTCATAAGTCCTAAATTACTCCCAAAATACATTAGGACAGGCATGAGATAATAGTTATACATATTCTGGTTCAAAAGAGGTGAAAATGTAAGCGGAAAAGTGAGTCACAAGTTCCAAGCAATTTCACAATCCTGACAGGCAAACTCCATTAGATTTGAAGTTCTGGGAAAAATCTTCTGTGTTTTTTAGCTCCACACTCCAGGGGCTCAAGGCTAGGCTATGTGGGCTCAAGGCTCTGCCTTCTGAATCATCATTTCTTTTCAGGAAATATGGCATGTATTTACAGCTCAGTAGTTTAACCAGCCTCTTTCTTCTCTGTAGAATTATGGAATTCTGACAGCCTTCTTTCATTTTGTACTCTTTCTGTTCCTTTCAGTCCAAGCTGGCAGTGTCTCTGTGGTAAAATATTCTTGAGAATTTTGTGTGTATCCCCTGTATAGCATGGAGTTTACTCCAATAGACAAAAGGCTTGTCCAAAGATATTTCCTAGATAATCTCAGCTCTATTTTCAGCTTCTGCTGACATGATAGAGGACATCCATGAGTCACACACTTAATCTCTTCAAAGAGCCTTTTGTGTGATAGAATACTCTGATCTTTTGATCTTCCTGAGATATTTGCAAAAGATGGTTCAGCTGCAGCCTTACCGTTTTTAGACTATATTTTCGTTACAGCAAACCTGTTACCTTTAATGTCTTTTGCAATAGGGTTCGGAAAAGAATTTCCCCAATTATCAAGCCCTGGTTCTCTTTTTGTTTGTTTGTTTAATAATTATTCCCTCATTTAATCTTTTTTCTTTTGTATTTTATTAGAAGCAGCAAGAAGAATCCAGGTTGACCCTTCAAAACTTTGCTAGAAAATCTCAGCTAAATGTCCAATTTATAATTTCTTCTTTCCATATAACTGTAGGTAACAATTCTGCTATGTTTTCTGATGCCAAATAACAAGAATCCTCTTTTCTCCAGTTTTTAGTAACGTGTTCCTTATTTCCTCCTGTGCCCTTATCAGCAGATTCTTTAATGTTCATACTTTTACAGACAGTCCGTTCATGACAATTTTGATATATTCCCTCAAGTGACATAGTTTTTCTCTATCATGCTCCTCACTTCCTTCTGAGTCTTCATTAGCATAATTGTTAAAATCCACATTTCTACTAATAGTCTATTTAAGACAATCTAGGCTTATTCTGTTACTCTCTTCAATGTTTTTTTCCAGCCTCAACCCACTACCCAATTCCTAAGTACCTTCCACATTTTCAGGTAATTTCTACAATAGCCTCCAACTTCCAGGTATCAAGCTCTGTATTAGTGTTCTAGTTGCCACAATACACCACAAACTTGGTAGCTTTAAACAACACAATTATTACCGTACGTTTCTGTAGGTCAGAGATCTAACATGAGTCACATTGGACTAAAACCAAGATGTCTACAGAGAAGTGCTCCTTTCTGGAGGCTCTCACAAACAACCTGTATCTTTGCCTTTTCCAGCTTCTAAAGGCTAAAGACTTTCTTTGACTCATGATCATTTTCATAGTCAGCATCTCTAAATGTCTCTAACCATTCTTACACAGTCACAATTCCCTCTGACTCTCCCTACTTCTCTTCAATTTTTAAGAACACTTGTGGTTACTTTGAGCCCACCTTGATAATCCAGATTCATCTTCTTATTTTAAGGTTACTAATTAACAATTAAAATTCCATCTGCAAGTTTAATCCCCCTTTGCCATGTAATCTAATAGAGTCACAGGTTCCAGAGATTAATGAGTAGACATCTTGAGAGTGGAGAGCATTATTCCTCCTACCATAAATAGCTTGGAAGAAAGTTGATGAGTTCAGTTTAGGACATACTGAGTAAGCGTTGAATTCAGACTTCCAAATGAATGAGTCCAGGTGGCAGCTGAATAAACAAGTATGAACATTTGGCAAGAAGACATGCATAATATATGAATTTTAATGTCTTTTATGCAGTAGTTTTCTGAGAACTTATTTAAAAGGCATATTTTTAAGGTCTGCCGCAAAACATCATTATGAGGGTATTAAGGTCCAAGAATATGCATTTAGCAGGCATTGTACCATGGTTCCCATGCTATGATGATTCTTAGGGAAATAGTTTGATCATATTACCAGAGGTTGGGTATATTTAATAAAATGGGAGAGACAGTTACAGGATGACCCTGGGATGGAGGGTTACTGTAGTCAAAGGCTTGGGCTGCCATTGGGGAAAATGGTGTTTCAAAGATGTATGTCATAGATATGAAATGTTAATAGATAAGAAAATGTTGCTTTTCTAAAATAATGTCATTGCCCATTTGACATGCGGTGACAGTGCTGAAGAGCTGAAGAGGTGGTGATGTGGTATAAAGAAATAGAGATTAGGAAAAAAAAAAAGTACTTCTAGTCCTGAAAATACAAACTACAAGCCTTGCGACCTTTGGAAAATCACTATATTGCTCAGCAAATAGAGTTGTGAAAAACAAATAATATAGTATGTGGGAGATCTCAGTGAATAAGAATTACATATGTGGATTTATAAAATAAAGATTTAGAAAAACTATCACAGAGAAAAAAGAATTGAAAGCAATAAGAACTGTTGTAAAATGAATAAAATAGGGGTATTGGTACCAGAACTTGGTAAATTTAATTTAAAAAAAACCAAAAAACCGATTCATGTCAGTCCTCAGTGTTTCTTCTTGATCTGTGAATGTATATTATTTGTCTCTATTTTATCTCATTTTTTTCTTTTTCCTATTAATGCATAGAGGGTTATAACAAGTTCTGTTCTCAAATTGCATCAGCAATAGATGACTCTGATTCCCAACACAGAAAAATCTCATTTTCAAGAAATGTTTGAACTTGAATTTGATTACATTCAGAATATCTTGGTTTGAAAGCCTTGCTTTTGTGTAAATAAGAAAAGTATCATTGAAAACTACACCTACAAATAGGTATATGGAATAAAAAAGATAAGCTAAAGTTGACAGAACAAAATAAAACATAATTGAGAGAAATGAAAACAAAATATTATTCTATATAATATATTATTTTTTAATATGAAAAACTAGGAAAAAAGAATATGTAAACAAATTAATTTGGGTAAAGTAATAAATTTAAAACAACGTAATCTGCTGAAAACTTACTAAAGACAATTTAGGTATTTCTGTAATCAGTGTTCATAATATTAGAACATGTATATTAAAAGGAAAGTGACTTTGAAACATGTAGGGACTCACGAATGTGTAGAGTTTGTTGCATTATATTTATAAGCTGTTTCTTTGACTGGGAAGCAATTTAAAATTTCTTCTTTGAAAATAGTATATATAGTAAACTAATTCTTTTCTTTAATGTTGATAAGTTTAGCATAACCATTGTCGAATTATATATTTTTTAAATTCTAAAGATGTTTAAAATCAGAGCTATCAAACATTAAATAGAAGTTCTCTAAAACAATATAAATGTTTTGTATGAAAATGACTCACTAAAAAGAGTATCTAATGAAATCAGTGATGTCTTGACCCAAATATTTATCAAAATTCAAACAATAGGATTATAAGCTAAAAAAAAAGATTTACAAGACATATGATTCAACCATTGCAATATAAAAACTTATAATACTCTAAATTGTTTTCTTTTTCTTATTACACACTGACCAGGATGAAGGGAAAACAATTGACTTATTCTTCATTTCCTTTTTATTACACTTTCTATTCCATTTAAAGGCAATTGCTGAAATTAATTTCAAACCATCTATTGTTATTCACTTCTTTTTAGCAATTTTTACTTTTAGTTATTCATTTTTTATAATATTCATAACCATTGGCATACGGTGGGTCTTAATATTTTGTTTAAGCAAAATGAATTAATGAAGTAGAACTGTGTTTCATAAGATCTCATTCTTTACCTTCGATAGAGTACACTGAACATCTTGAAAATAAAATGTTTATACAATCTAAATATAATAGAAATGTTTATAAGCAGTCTAAATATCTTAAAGAGTTCTACAATTGTTTTATTACATAAAAATTAAGAATATTTCTTGGTAACATAGCTTCATAATTTAAAAAGCAACAGAATTTACATAAATAATTCTCTAAAATGGATAACTGTGGGTTTGCATACACACAGATGTGTGTATGTGTGTGTAAACATATACCCATATATATTCTTACACAAACACACACACACACACACACACACACACACACACACACACACACACCCCTATATGTATGTATATAATAGCAAGGTAATGGACATAGGCTGTTCAATTTAGAATTCATTTGGAGAAAAATATAGTTAACAAAAATTACTCCCCAATAGGATACTGTAGTACTACATACTTAATTAATAAATTTCTTGACTGCTTTATGTTCTCTATTCTTTTACAAATTTTTCAAACTAATTCAATAAAGAAAAATACCTTTAATATTCACTAGAAATAGTTTATAAACATTTTCTTAGTTTGGAGAAATCGTCCAAAAATATTACTGAATGCTTTCAATGGGAAACTCAGTATGGTTGGTTTATCTCATTCTATGGAGTCTCTGTGTCTCGCATTGTTTTTTCGCTATCTCCCGACTCTATAAGTTGCAAATAATTCTTGTCCATAGAAAGGAAAATTATCTAGCAGAGATCTGATCCATGCCCTACTGATACTGATCAGTT
The DNA here is from genome assembly GCF_000151845.1 of Pteropus vampyrus. Taxonomy (NCBI): domain Eukaryota; kingdom Metazoa; phylum Chordata; class Mammalia; order Chiroptera; family Pteropodidae; genus Pteropus; species Pteropus vampyrus. Next base: position 10,035,202 of record NW_011888802.1, on the reverse strand, counting down.
TTGCATCTATTAAGCAAATTCATTTCAATATTCCTGACTGCCTATATATGTGGCTGCTTTTTGGTTTCTCCTTCAAATTAGCAGAAACATTTTCCTGGCTATCTATTAATTAAGAATTTAAATAAAATCATTAACAGATGTTCATTTAACATTTGTATGAGGGTCATAACTTTCCTTTTAACATTTTTAAAATTATGCTTTGACATGGGTTGACATTTTCGTAAAACATTCCAGAAACTTTGGATGTCAAATTTCTCATAGTTATTTCTAGAAAAAAAAAATCAATTTCATATAAAACATTTAATCTTATGTTTAAAAGTCCCCATTCCCAGAGCCATGGAATTTCATGTAAATTGGATATATGAATATGAAGATGATGTAAGATCCTAAATATTATTTTATCATTGATTTCAACTACTTGATTACTTTCACTTATTTAAAACTCCTATTCAGTGTCTCCAACAGCAGTATGGAGTTAAGAGATTTTCCAAGTAGCAGTTCAATTTCTACACTTTCTCTTTACCCTCAGAGAACGTGAATTTTCTAAATGAAAGTATAGACATCTGGAGGCATGATTTTAACTTGTAATCATGTAAAATTCCTTATAAATGTGTAGAGAATTTATGATTTATTTCATTTCAGGAGTGTACTACTATGGATAAATGGTCCACTATGTAATCAAATACACATATATGTAAGCCCAAGTGCCTAAAAAGTAAGTAGAGGGTATATTACATCCTTTCACTGTCTGCTTCACAGCTATTTTTTAGGGAGGCGGGGGTGGAGTCAATTGATACCATTAAGAGATAAATAACAATATTTGCAAATTCTCATGTAAGAGTCGCTAATAGTACTGACATCTAATCCTCAGAGATATATACTTATTTAGATATAGATCTAGTACAGATATAGAGATATACCTCAAAAGCATTTATTTAGATCCACTTAATCATGCGGATGATAAAGTGTTAATGAAAGTAAAAAGGTAAAATCAGCTTGTATTTTAAAAGAATTAAAGATTTTAAACATATCCTTCTATACATATTCTGAATGAGAAGAATGTGGATATATTTCTTTGGACAAAATGGAATTGTGATTCACAGCGACTAGAAGCTGAAAGCCTTCACAATGTTTATATTCATCATGGGGTGGAATATTTGACTGATTCATGAGTTGGGAACTTGCAAATTAACTAAGAAAATTGACAGAACAGAGCATGACTCCTTTTGCAGCATTACAGAAAAGATTTTGTGTTATTCATGGCACATCTATCGTTTTGCTGATCTGTTAGTACTGTGTTATTCAACTGCTGTTCAGCCTCTTAAACCTCCATGTAGTTTAGAGCCAACAGGGACTAGACATTAAATTTAACTTAAGGAGCTATAAAGGCCAATGTAACAAAGTATCAACAATCTCTAGCCACTGCTACCATCAACATGAAGAATGTAATAGGCAAAATTTTTTACATGTCCAATAGCCAGTACAGAATTCTGTATATAATTTTTATAGTTTTAATTTAAAACTATGCTAGTTATATATTTCGTCTACACCCTAATTTGCTAATAAAAATTCAGATACTGCTTAAAGAGAAAACACATTTTCAAAGCAACATTTAGATCTGAAAGTTAGCATTTTATTTCATATTTTAATGCTTATTTGATTTTCTGGTTAAATATGTTTATGGGGATAAAATTTAAAATAGATATTTGCATATTCTTCTATCTATAATATTCCATAGAAATCAAAACACTTTTCATTGCTAAATATAGAAAAAGTAGATCTGAAATAATTTTTGAGAAACATTTAGTAAATGGAAATTTTTTCACTATTTAATATCATCTCATTCTAACAATAAACAAAATATATTAATACAGCATTATTAGGGTGATATCACTGACCATTTAATAAATATTGGCATTATGAAAACATTAAGAAATACATCACATCCAGAATCAAAAGTAATAAAAATCACTTTAAATTCTGCTCAAAAAATAATAAAAATTGGTAAATATTAGTTGCTTACATTTCAGATATTCTTATATATGTATATTTATTGGACAGTTAACTAATTAGCAGTATAAATTAAAATGGTATAATACAATACATGTATTTTAATCTATAAAATAAATGTAATGATCCTTGAATAAATCAAAGAAAATAAGAAATTGATAAAATGAGGCTCTATGGCTACTCATATGAATACATGTATATCTAAATGTACAGGTGCACTAAGAGATCTTTATCCTCAAACTGATGAAAATTTGAGAAATGCAAAAACAATATTTTGGAATTGAGGTCATATTTTTTTTAAATTATATGTTTCAAAGTAGCTGGTTATGTAAACAATAAGAAGATTATCACTTAAATATTTCAAATATTTTACTTTGTTATGTATATATAATTTTTTTTCTCTTTAAAGCCATTTATTCTAATTGGAATCATATTGTTTCTCAGCATCTATTATTTTTTCTAATTATTCCCATTAAATTGTGTTCTCAAATGCATTTACTGTAACATTTCACATCTATCTCTTATAAAAGTAATTTGAATACTACACATATTTAATTCCTTGCCATTTCTAATTCGTTTATTATATTACTAATAATATTATATGGTAATTAGTTGGCATTTAATTGGTCTTACTAGATCTATAATTTTACTCTCTAAAAGAATCTTACTCTATTGTTTGATTATGTTTTCTCTGAGCCTTTATTTAATTACTCTCTTAAATTTATTGTTTTCTTATAAAACATACTTGAGAATATTTTTGTTTTTTTTTCTTTCCCTCTCCAGGTTAAGTTCTTTATCTGAGTTTTATAACATAATTTTTCTTGCTTTGTGTGTTTGTGTCTCTGTGGTAGTAGGGTTGCAGATTTGAAAAGATCACATTCATATAAATCTGTTTATATAAACTGGATTTTCACTGTTGTAGGAGTGTAGAAGCAGAGATGGAAGATGAATTTGGCTTGGAATTGGTCTACTTTCAACTGGATTCTGGCATTCCATGTTGCAAAGGATTTGAGGTACTTAAGAGATATATGGAAAATAACTGAGGCCTAGAAAAAATTGTGAGATTTCTAAAAATACAAATAGACAAAAAAATACTGCTCTCTATGAAGTCAAATTATATGTGTAAAGAAAATAAAAATATCAGAGAACTAAAAAAATAAGGAATAGAAATCAAAGATGAGAGGAACACTGGAATGTAAAACTCTTATGTGAACGAGCTGCATACACAAAGATGTCATAATTCCTGCTAGGGCAATGAATGTGGGTGCCTAAATTAGAATGAGAATACATGTTATTGAAGATAAGGCGATCAATAAGCAGTAAAGCCAGGCTGTTGAATGTATTTTTCACAAAAGTACTAAAGTCACCAAGAATGATAACAAAGAATTAAAAAAAAAAAATCAAACCTGGCTTCTAGCCAGAGTTTTCCTTAAAACGCAGTGCGCTTTCCTGGGGAGTAAGCAATTTTGAAAGATGTAGGGATTTAGGCCTCATGACATGAATCTCACAGAGGTGGTGAAGTATCGATTCGAAAGCAGACAAGCAGAGTTAGGAGAATGCCAGCCACATCTGGCACATGTACGCAAAGCTTCAGGTAATGTAGATAATTCCTTTAATGCACTTTCCTCAGAGAAGGTGACACAGTGTGAATTCCTGAGAGACTATTTACTTTTTATATTCCATATGTTAGAATAGAATAATTTGTTCACGTAAAGGTCTTGTTGGATGTCAACTATTTCTCTTCACTGCTTAGAGAGTTTATTCTTCCTTTCATGGTTCATGAAGACTTAAATGTTTCAGACAGTACAAACCATTAAAATAGGCTTTTAATAAACTTGAATTTTCAGAATCTTCCATAATATCCAAATTATACTTTACTTGCTTCAGTGTCTTGAAACTTTTCCCCGTATATATTTCTCCTGAATGTATTTTGAAAGCATCAGTGGTTTGGTGTGTACACATTTCATCCTTTTCTCAATCAATCTCTTTCCTTCTCTCCATATGAAACATTCCCACAGACACAGAGCCAGTTAGGGTCAGAGCCTTGACTGGAAGCCCAGCAGAGAACTACATTACCCCTCCCCCAACTCTTCCTTATTACCAGCCTAAGCAATTTAAACATTTTTCTCTCTAGTTACCTTATTAGAATATGTATGCACATAAAGATGTGACCCACATGACACAACACTCTGGTCTAAAAAAAAAAAAGTCAAAAAGTAATTTTAAAAGAGCTCAAGGCTCTACTTGTATTTTGGTAACATCTGAAGAATACATATAACACAAAAGATGCATCTTTACATCTCTCTTTTCTATCCATTTCCATCTTTCTTTAAATCCCTCTGGTTAACTTCACAACTACCTAGGAACTATGTTTATTTTTTCTTTGCCAGAAGAAAACTTTACAAGACCCAATCCAAATGCACCACCTCAATCTATACTCCCTCCCTCCTGACTTTTGAGTCTTGATTTCCTCTTAGCATTGTGCTGATGTGGCAACACCAAAGAGCGAATCACCTGTCAGCTGGCCTCCAGCAGTACCTTTGCTGAGAACAGGACAGGAGAAGAAACAGATCAGGCACAGCCAGAATCCCTATTAGCAAGGGAGAACTACATACACCCCCAGAGAAAAATTTGTTATAAAATAAATTTCTCACATTTCTATATAGCAGTACTACTCTAAGTTTAACCATGATATGAACCTAAGAAAATAAACTTAATGAATCAATATATATAAACTCTTTTCACTTCTGTCTTGTGGATTAGCTACTGATTTCTGAATGCTGCGGTGAAATACATTTCCTCCTAATATGATTTCATAATCTCATGTAGATATTTCTATATTGAATTTCAATGCATCCACAAAAGTGAAATATCTACTTTTAGCCAGCTTTGATTTTCACAAGTTTACCTCCAACATTTAATGATATAAAATAATTTGGCACTAGTATATTGTATTTGGCAGATGTTTCACTTTCCTCTTTTCTCATAATGAAATAATGGCTCAATTACAAAATGTTGTAGAGAAAAATAAAACCTAAATCCTTGTTTATCAATTATCAATAGTTTAGAAAGATAATACCCTCTCATTATTTTAATATTGTGGCATTAAAAATTATACGCAATATATTTTTTAGGTAAACTATTTTTTACAAAGGACTTTTTCTTTTCTTTTTTTTTTTTTAGAATTTTATGTCTTTAAAATAACTAGAAAGTCTTAAAGTTTCACCGAATAGAAGTGGACATTTAATAAATACCCTAACAATAATAGTTACAGAATATCACTTGAAGGCTGTCAGCCCTCTGGGTATTATAAATTTTGCCTTTGTCAAATCAGATGACTGGACACCTACAAACATGAACGATAATGCCTTTGCTCTTAACAAAACTGCCTTCTCTGAATTAAGTATTGAGGTCATGCCCTAATATTTTTCCATGAAAAGGCAATACAACAAATAATCACATGAAATCCATTTTGTCACTTAATATCAAAATACTGTTAAGAAATATCATCATTCAGTGGCCCATATATAACGTCCCAGGAAAGGAATTTTTATCATAATTCAGTACTGAGAAAAGTTTTTCTCCTTCAGAGGCTAGCTTCTCCTTCAATTAAAATGAGAAATGATTGAATTATGCTATCTTCCTTTTAACATGGCTACTAGAAAACTAAACCTAAAACTAAAATTACTATTCAGTTTCTTTTGAACTGAATACTTATATTTCTCTTTATCTTTGATTTTCTATTTATGACTTCTCCGTACTAGTATTTAGATATCTAATTTCATTTACTTTTTGTTTTATACTATGTGTTTATGTTGCAGTCACTTATGTTTTTTCAAAACATTATAGACATTATACAATTGATGAAACATTTAAGCTTTGTCTATTCACAAAGACCATTATGATTAGAATTGCTTAATTTAGTGAGTAACACCTGGATGAGTGAATTAAACTTTCATGTACTTTTCTTATATGTTTCACACTGAATTATGCTTTATGATTTCACATAAAACACAAAATTAATAACATAAAATATCAATGTCTTATCTAGAGATATAAGGGAATATTTAATTTTTAATCTCCCTTTCCTACACCTGAGACTGTATAAGTATAGGTAGAAATCATTTCGACAGTTCATCCTCATCTGTAAACCTTAGCATACACCCAAATTCACATATATTTGTAGAGATAAAAGAAAACTTCTGTATTTCCTAATTGGCTCTTTAAAAGTCATTTATTCATCATTATGCAGTAGTTGCTATATTTTATCCTTTGCTGTGTTCTGTGAACAAGATGAAAAATATCCAGTGGGTGAGACAGACAATTAAATTAACAGTAGAGGCATTAACAGTGTTCTATGAAAATAAAAAACCCGGCAATGCAGAATAATGTTAAAATGAGTATTTATTCCACCATTCAAAGTCAAGGTCAGAGAATAAAACTCCCTGTAAAGACAACATGTGCATAAGTGCTGTGGTGTAAGGGAGCATGAGCATAGGGCACTACAGGTAGTTTGATATGGTTAGAAGACTGTGTAAGATGGGTATCAGCTGGTGGATGAGGCTGGAGAAGTGCTCAGGGCTTATTTGTATTTCATACTACAAAACAGAGCTTATATCAATGAGGAGGAAAAATGAACAATTTTTACCAAGGGAGTAATTGTATTTTCAAAATTGCATTTTAAGAATATAGTCAGTAGTAATGTAATGGCTGTGTGTAGAGCCAGAGGGGTGATAGAGTAATCAGGGGGATCACTTAAACCATATCAATGTCTAACCAATGTACAGTATACTTGAAACTAATAATAAAATTTGAAAAAATGAATCTTACTCTATGAAGTGAAAGAATGATTGAACTTGAGTAAGAGTGGTACCAGGAAGATTAATCATAAGGATAATTAAAGACCCAACCACTGCTGTGGCAGTGGACATGAAAATTAGAGATTATAAATTATCGGAATGAATGAAATGATGTTGGATTATGGGAAGATTCACTGAGAGGAAACATTTTTTAAAAGAGAAGCTTTAGAGGAGTAAAAAAAAAAATCATTTTGTGGTTGTTGTTGTTGTCTTAGTTTGAGGAATAAGTAATATCAAGTTTTAGAGAATGATTATGTACATAGATCTGGAGCTGAGCAAAGAGCTAAGGGACAGGCTTGGAATTCATCAGCGTTTAACTGGAAACTGATGTCACAGAAGTGCATGAGAGCATCCAAAGGGAATATGTAGTGAGGAGAGGAAATAGAATTAAGAGCAGCATCCTATGAAGTACTAGGGTGCGGGTAGAAAAGAGAAATATCAAAATTATAAATATATGAGAAGTAGGAAGAAAGCTGGGGGAGACTTGTATCAAAGAAGCAAGTTAGAAAAGAGTTTTTGAAAAGGGTTTGGTTAATAGTATCAAATTCTACAGGTAAATCTGCTAAAATAAAGATAGAAAATAATGGATTAAATACCAAGGGTCCTTGGTGGCCTAGTAAACACAGTTATAGAGGAGTTGTAGAAACAGAAGGATTGCAATAGGTGAGTATAATGAAGTAGATAGAACGAGTACTACCATCCCTTCAAGACAATTTTTCTGCAAATTATCTCATGTGTATTTAGAATTTAATGATGAAAATACTAACAATCTTACACTGAATATTTTTATTTAGAATTTGGCCTGAAACTTGAAGATAACAAAACATAATTGTTGATTATGTTTGATTTTTGGAATTAGATCAAACATCTCATCTCCTCTCATAATTTAGTAAAATTTATAAAATTGTGGTAGACACTAAGAAATACTAAGAAATAGAGAAGCTTCATTTCAAAGTATTATGAGACTTTAAATGTCCTTGTGTTGCAAATGTTAAGATACCACTCTCATCATACTCTCAGTCAACTGTCACAGTGCAGATAATGGAGTCTAACATTAAATATTTGATAAAATTAGCATGTAACAATTCTAAAAATAAGTATAAAAATAAATGTATAAAATATATATAAAGAAAATATTATTTTCTCCCTAGAGACTTAAAAGAAGAATAGAAGAATAAAATAAAACTGATACTATTTATCAGTTCTGTCCAAGGAAATGTACAAATATAATGAAGCATCTTAAATTTTTGACTAAAAATATTAAATTTCATCTGCAAGGTTAAATAATGAAAAATAGTCATATAAATTTATGAAAAGATGAGGCAATTTTTTAGTACAATAATTAAACAGTATTATACAAGTGTAAGAATAGACAAAGCAATGAATTTTTTACATGACAGATTTTGGCATTTTAAGTCAATGAGTTATGCTTATGCAACAGATAATGCTAGAGTTAGGGTAACTGATTAACTATTTGGAAGGAATAAAGTTAAGTTCCCACACCTCAAAATAATTTCAGATAGAACAAAGGATTTGTTGCTTAAATAAATCCAGAAAAAATATAGATGCATATTTATCTGAGAGAACACAAAGACTAAAATCCATGAAGAATTCACAGAGGAAAATATTGATTGATTTGATTTCATAAACATTGTAAAGATCTATATAATAATATTCACAATATAATTAAAAGATATGTCATAAAGCAGAAAAAAATCCTAAGATATGTGATAAACAATTAGAAAATTCTTACATATCAGTAAGAAAATATCTTTAAATAGGATAAAATCCATGGATAGCAACAAAAGCATAAAATATTAGAGCAGAGCAATTCTACAGATTGAAGAATAAAGAGGTTGTTTTTGTATAAGCCATCTGAGATGTATGTGTATTTTACTTTATTCGTTATTATATATTAGGATATTATATATAACTGGGAGTACTGAATCATATAATAGTTCTACTTTTCATTTTTTGAGAAACTTCCATACTGTTTTCCATAGCGGCTACACCAATTTGTATTTCCACTAACAATGAATAATGAGTCCCTTTTCTCCACGTCTTTGAAACACTTGGTATTTCTTGTCTTCTTATAATAGCCATTCTAACAGGTGTGAAGTGATACATACATTTAGTATGTTCTATATATGTTCAATAATTGATGGAGGCTCAGAAATTAAAAAAAATATATAGATGTTAGTAGTTTAGTGAGGAGAACTGACATGTAAAAAAATTCCTGCAAAAGGTGATTACAATAATCAAAGTATTTACAAATTAATAGGAGAAAATGTAGTATAATATTCACTGGGAAGCATACAGGAAGGCCTCACATTCAAAAGAGCATTTGAGCTGACACTTGAGATGAAGACACAGGAGGATAAATAATAGTGAGGAAAGTTTTCAAAGTAGAAGAAATGACTTTTGTAAAATAAGGAAAGTTTAAAGTTTTTGTGGTTTGAAAAGGGTGTTGTATTCAGGTTATAATAAAATTATTCCAAATACTCCAATACTACAGTTTGTACTGGAGGTTCTGGAAAAAATCTGTTTAAAAATTCATTTAGGTTATTGGCTAAATTCAGCTCCTTCTTTTTGTAATACTGCAGTGACCGGTTCCTTGCTCTCAGCTGGGGGCCAATTTTGCTCCTAGAGACTGCCTACATTCCTTGTCAAGAAACCTCTCACACTTCCTGTTTTTAAGTTGTTTCCTCTTGCCCATTTCTCAGACACTCGCTGCAGAACGTTCTCTGCTTGTAAGGGCTGATGTAGTTATAATGAACTAATCAAAATAATGCAAGACAATGTCTCCATTATAAGATTTTTAATCATAATGAATTATAATGGCCTTTTTTTGTCATGTGATGTAGCGTATCAAAGGTTTTAAGCATTAGCACCTGGACATCTTTGGGAGCCTTTATTCTGCTACCACATTCACCAAGAGTATAAATACAAGAGACAAGGCAAAAATTTATGAAAAAAAGAATGAGTTCTATTTTGACCATGTTAAGTTTGAAGCGCCTGTGGGAATTCTGGGTGGAAATGTTTTGAAAGCAGTTTTATACACAAATTTGGCAGTTCTGGATAAAAGTCACGGCTGATAGTATAATTTGGTAGTCAGCATCTTATAAATTGTTAATGAAGCCATTATTTTAGATATGAGAAGTTTAGCATTTGCCCAGGGAGATTTCAAGTCAGTTTACAAAGTTAATATAATATAGTGCTCTCAATAGTAAGATCATGTTTTATTGATCTGTGCATTAGGCTGAAATGAAATTCTTATATTACTCGAATGAATAAATGAATGAGTGAATGTATGAATGAAAACTATAGACACATGGCCTCTAGGACTAGATCTTACTTATAGTTCTAAGTGTGTGTGTGTGTATTTATGTGTGTGTTAGATATAGCCCAGAGTTCTTAAAAAAACACTATAAAAACAGAAAACACTTCCATTAATTCAGACTAAATTAAAACATAATTGGATAAAGAAAGCAAAGAGAAGGCATTCTTATGTAGACAAAAGCATTATTCTACAGAAAAAGCACTGTGATAATGAATTATTATTTCATTCATCTTAAGATAATAGTAAGTAAACTGTACATAATTTACTCAAAGCATGTTCTCCTAAATTTGAGTAAATTATGTACAGTTTACTTACAATAGGCACACACGAATGTACATGCACACATGTGTACACAGATACACAAACATTTTAATGTTATTTTAATTTAGTTAGTTCATTCAGACACCTGAACAAAAATTACATGTATATCTGATTACAGAGAGCACTCATCTATCTTCTTTTCTTGAATTCATCAAGGAGACAACACCTCACTAACAGTATTATTTTAAACTCTACTGACAGCATTCATATATATTGATTGATGTTTTACTTAGTTCCTAGTAAGTGGATTATGTCTAATCTATTTTTTGTTTTTATAAGACTTTTTTTTTTCCCCCAGGGGACTTATAGGTCCACAGCAAAATTAAGAGGAAAGAACAGAGATTTCTCATGTATTCTCTTCCCACATATGCATAGCGACCCCATTATCAACATCTCTCACCAGAATGGAACATTTGCTACAATTGATGAACCTATATTGACATATCGTAGTCACACAAAGTACATACTTTACATTAGAGTTCACTCTCGTGATAAACATTGTACTGGTTTTCGCAAATGTATAATGACATGTATCTGTCATTACAGTATCATACACAGTATTTTCAATTCCCTAAAAATTCTCTGCACTCTGCCTATTCATCCTTTCTCCCAACCCCTAATCTTTGGCAACCACTGATCTTTTTACTGTCTCCATAGCTTTTCTTTTTCATAATGAGATATAGTTAAAATCATACAGTATATAGACTTTTCAGATTGGCTTATTTCACTTAGTAATATCAATTTAAGTTTCCTCCATGTCTTTTCATGGCTCGATAGCTCATTTCTTTTGGGGGCTGCATGTACTACAGTTTATTTATCAATTCACCTAGTGAAGGATACCTTGGTTACTTCCAAGTTTTGGCAGATATGAATAATATAATTTTTTAAAACACTGAAAATTATTCTGAGTCAGTTATATTTAAATAAGTATACTCAACACAATGAGAAAGTATCTGTAAATAATGATAAAAATGAATATAGAGATCCACTACAGCACAAACAATATTAGAAATGGAAGAATCAGATTACATGTCATTACAGATCCCATAGACACTCAGGATGGCTAAGGGAATATTAATAAAATTAATTACAACAAACTATTTCAACATAAAACATATCCCAAAATAGGAAGAAAACATTTGAATAGTCTCATATGTATTAAAATCAAATCTATAATTAAAAACCTTCTCAAGAAAATTCCTAGCCTATGTACCTTCACCAGGATTCCACAAAGTGTTTACGGAAGATTCAATACCAAATTTATATAGACTCTCCCAGAAATTCTAAGAAATAAAGAAGAGAAGTATTTATCCTTTGACCAATATCATCTCTGTATGGAAAACCTGATAAGACATTACAAGAAAGGAAAGTAACAATCAATCTCAATCAGAAATGTAGATGCCAAAATCCTAGACAAAATATTAGAAACCTGACTCAGCAGATACTGTGAAATAAGAACTTGTGAAAATTTATTCCTCTATAAAAGCAATGAGATTACTTCTTGGCCTTTTCTCTAAAATCAAGTGTAAAAAAAAGAGAGCACGGCGAAATTATCAGAATCAAATTTTCAGAGCTTTGACAATGTACCAAAGGCTTGTAATAATCTGAAAAGTGTTTATTCAAGAAAAACAACTGAATATCAGTAAGAACACTGAGCTATGATAATTTTTGTGGCTCTGATGTATTCAACAATTCAAAGGCCATGCTTATGTTCAGGCTGCACTTATGACTCAGACCTAAGAAAGCCCTAATCTTTTACCTCTGGATAAACTTGATGCACTGCACAAGCAAGAAATGAAGACTAAGGAACTTTCTGCAGAGGTTATTGAAGGTTTGTCCCAGTACATATACAGAGAGCCTATATAAGCAAACTCAAGAGTCTTATTGGTTCAAGGCATTTAAGAAAATCTCTAATCTCTATAAAATCATTAGGTGAAAGTTAATGCAACTGAAAAGAAACTTTAGTGGCCACACAGGACAATGACTACAGAATTAGCTCAGGAGCCATTAAATAAACAAATAGCAACATAAATAACAACAAAAAGCAACAACAAAAAATCACTGAGGAAGGACAAATCTGATTTTGAGTTGTCACATATATACTTTAACGCATCCAGTTTTCAATAAAATATTATGGCACATGCAAAGAAACAAGAAAACACTGTCCCTCAATGCCCCCTGCCCCCCCCCCCAAAAAAGCTGTTAATAGAACTGTCCCTGAGGAGGTCCAGATTGGGTTTCTTAGACAAAAACTTTTAAAAATTCACAAGAGGGCCTCAGTAGCAGATTTCAATTAACAGATGAAATAATCAGAAATTCTGAAGATAAGCAATCAAGATTATCCATTTTGAAGAAAAGAATATAAAAAATGGGGGAGTGGGGAAGATATATAAATAGCCTAATGTTCCATTTTTAAAAATTAGAAAAATAAGAAATTAAATCCAAAGCAAGCAAAAGAAATAATCATGAGTATAATGAAAATAAAGAGACTAAAGAATGGGAATACAATAGAGAAAAACCAATGATACCAAAGTTGGTTATTTGAAAAATAAAAATAAAAACAAAACCTTTAGTTATATTGACCAAGAACAAGAAAGACTCAAGAGACTAAAGGAATGAAAAAAGGGCCATCACAATGACCTTATAGAAACAAAAAGGAATATAAGAGAATACTATAAATGATTGAATGCCAACAAA
>NW_011888802.1:9999866-10021925 GCF_000151845.1 Pteropus vampyrus | reverse complement strand
TGAAAAGAAACTTTAGTGGCCACACAGGACAATGACTACAGAATTAGCTCAGGAGCCATTAAATAAACAAATAGCAACATAAATAACAACAAAAAGCAACAACAAAAAATCACTGAGGAAGGACAAATCTGATTTTGAGTTGTCACATATATACTTAAACGCATCCAGTTTTCAATAAAATATTATGGCACATGCAAAGAAACAAGAAAACACTGTCCCTCAATGCCCCCTGCCCCCCCCCCCAAAAAAGCTGTTAATAGAACTGTCCCTGAGGAGGTCCAGATTGGGTTTCTTAGACAAAAACTTTTAAAAATTCACAAGAGGGCCTCAGTAGCAGATTTCAATTAACAGATGAAATAATCAGAAATTCTGAAGATAAGCAATCAAGATTATCCATTTTGAAGAAAAGAATATAAAAAATGGGGGAGTGGGGAAGATATATAAATAGCCTAATGTTCCATTTTTAAAAATTAGAAAAATAAGAAATTAAATCCAAAGCAAGCAAAAGAAATAATCATGAGTATAATGAAAATAAAGAGACTAAAGAATGGGAATACAATAGAGAAAAACCAATGATACCAAAGTTGGTTATTTGAAAAATAAAAATAAAAACAAAACCTTTAGTTATATTGACCAAGAACAAGAAAGACTCAAGAGACTAAAGGAATGAAAAAAGGGCCATCACAATGACCTTATAGAAACAAAAAGGAATATAAGAGAATACTATAAATGATTGAATGCCAACAAAATTAAATAATCTAGATGAAATGAAAAAAAATCTAGAAAGACACAAACTACCAAAACTGACTCAAGAAGAAATATCAAATCTGAATGGATCTACAAGTAAAGGTATATTCCTCAAAGAAAGAGCCAGATGGCCCAGAAGCAAGATGGATTCACTCATAAATTATACCTTAGAAAAGTTATCATCAACCCTTCACATGCTCATCCAAAAAATAGAGAGATAATAGATCTCAGCTCATCCTTTGAAATCACTATTATTCTGAAAGCAACATTAAGACAAAGATATCAAAATAAAGAAAAACTGTAGACTAATATTCTTTTTGAATACTGACACAAATATCCACCACAAAATATTATGAAATCTAATACAGCAAGCTATAAAATAGGATTATATATCAGGAGCATAAGTGATTTATTCAAGGAACTAAAGAAAATAATTCCATTTCAAACAACATCTAAAATAATAACAAAAATAAATTTAGCAACAGAAGCAGTAAACCTGTACAATGAAAACTACACAGTATCACTGAAAGAAATTAAATAGAAAAATATGCCACCTTCATGGAGCTGAAGACTTATTATAGTTAAGATGGCAATATATTCCAAATTGTTCTTCAAATTCACCATAATCATTATTAAAATTTCAGCTCACCTTTTTGCAGAAATTAATAAGATGATCCTAATATTCATATGTAAATACAAGTGTGGAGAAAGAATAATGGCCCCCAAAAGATGCCCATGTCCCAGAACCTGGGAATCGCTTAATTTACATGACAAAAGGAACTTTTGTAGATGTGATTAAATTAAGGAATCTGAGTTAGAGAAATGATCCTGGATTATCTGGATTGGGCCAATGTAAACTTTATACAGTATAGAAGGGAAGGATTAGTAGAGCCAGAGAAAGAGATTAACGATGGACTATGTTGAGTGTTGTGAGTACAGGGCCGCAAGCTGAGAAATGCAGGTGGCCTCTAGAAACTGGAAAAAGCAAGGAATCAGATCTTGTCTAGAGCTTCCAGAAGAAACACAGCTCTGTTCACACTTTAATTTTAGGACATCATTTTCAGAATGATAAGCTAACAAATTCGTGTTGTTATATCAGCAATAGGAAACTAATACAGCAAAGGTACCAGAATGCCCGAACAATTTTGAAAAAAAACGAAGTTGGAGGATTCACACTTGCTGATTTCAAAACTTTCTACAAAGCTAGAGTAATTAAATAAGTGTGGTATTGGCATAAAGATAAACATACAGATCAATGGAAAACAATTGAGAATCCAGAAATAAACCATCACGTCTATGCTCAATTGATTTTTTTTTTTAATGCCAGTTTCTTTTTTTTTCAAACTATATATACGCAATTTTTTTTAACATTTTATTTTATTTTTTATTTTGGTCAATTGATTCTTGACAAGGATGCCAAGAAAATTCAGTGGGGGAAAGAATAGTCTTTTCAAAAAAGGGTTCTGGGGCAACTGTATATACACAAGCAAAAGAATAAAGTTAGATTCTGATTTTATATCACATACAAAAAGTAACTCAAAATGGATCAAAATCTAAGTGTTAAGAGCTAAAAGTATAAAACTCTTAGAAAACATAAATAAAAATCTTCATGACCTTGGATTAGACAATGGCTTCTTATAACTGATACCAAATTATAAGTAACAAAAGAAAAATAGAAATACGGTGTACTTTATCAAAATTAAATTAAATGTTTTGTATTTAAAAGAAGCAATTAAGAAAGTGAAAAGACAACCCATAGAATGAGAGAAAATTTTTACAGGTTATACATCTCATAAGAGACTTTTGTACTCAGAATATATAAAGAACTTTAAAAGTCAATTAAAACATTAAAAATGATTTGAATAGATATTTCTCCAAAGAGATACACAAGTGAGCAAGAAGCACATGAAAATACACTCAACATTATTAGTCATTAGATAATGAGATACCATTTCACACTTCGTAGGATAGCTATAATCAGAAGATGGGAAATAAGTGAGGGTGAGGATGTGGAGACAATGCCTTATATCTTGTTGGGAGGAATGTAAAACGGTACAGCCACTTTAAAAAACAGTTTTGCAGTTCCTCACAAAAGTTTTAATATTGAGTTACCAAATGTCCCAGCAATTTTGCTCCTAGGTATACATCCAAGAAAATTTAAAACATACGTCTATCCAAACTTTGCACACAAATGTTTATATCACCATTATCCATAATAGCCAAAAAGTGAAATCAACCCAAATGCCCATCAATTGATGAATGGATACACAAAAAGTGGTATGTCTATTTTTTATCAGTCATAAAAAGGAATAAACTACTGATACATGTTGCAACATGAATGGACCTTAAAAACATTATAGAGTGAATAAAGCCAGACACAAAAGGTGTTATATGATTCTTTTATAAAAAATGTCCAGAACAGCAAATCTATAGACATAGAAAGTAAACTAGTCATTGCCAGAGGAATAAACATGAACTGACTAAGAAGAGGTATAGATTTTTTTTTTTTTTTTTTTTATAAAACTGTCCTGGAATTCGATCGTGGTGATTTATTTTTCAACTTTGTAAATATACTAATCATGGAACTGTATAATTTTAAGGGTGAACTTTATGGTATATAAATTATAGCTCAATGAAGAAATATAATTAATGAAAAACAACTTGGGTTTATACTAACGGCAAGATTGTTTTAATATCATTCGGTTAATGTATTATACTACATTAAATATTTGAAAGAGAAAATCTTATTATCTCAAAGATGCACAAAACTGTATTCTCTAAAAATATGTGCAAATGAAAAGAATAGAATTTCTTTAATCTGATTAAAGAGAGACATAAAAACCTATGGAATATATAATAATAATGACATATTGAAAGCTTTCCTTCTGAGATCAGAAAAATGAAGATTCCCCAGCCAGTTTAAAAAGAGAAAAAAAATGTGCCCAAGTATTGTCAGAAAAAGAATATATTAGTTATTACTTGCAAATGGTATATTGTATATGTAGAAATTTTAAAATATTAGAAATAAATGTATCTAGCAATCATTAGATTTGACATCAACATGTAAAAATATAATTTATTTCCTCTTACTAGAAATGACTGATTAGAAAAAAATTTAAAATATACTGTTTATGAGCAACGTTTTGTTAACTTCATAAATTTAATTTGAAAGTTTTCCTTTTTTAGTATGTTCAGGAAATCTAAAGAATTTTTCAAGTCATTTAAGTCATTTAAATAATGTTAAATATATCTACCCAACAACAACAACGAAAAAAGATTAAAGTTGCTTGTGATTATGGATATCCGTATTAGTATTAAGAATATTTCATTATTGAAGACCATTTTTAGATATATATTACAGGCTTCTAAGACTGTCCAGATTTCCTATGTGTTCTTTTTATTTACCAAAATGGACAAATCTTTTTTTTTTCCTCTCTTTCACTTTAAAAAGTAACACAGGCTTATATAAATATTTGCAATTAATGCAGACATGTAAAAAATAGAAAATAAAAACAACCTATTGGATTCATCTTAACAATAACCACTCATATTCCCTAATGACTAATAACCACTCACTAATAATATTTTGGTGTATGTTGTCAAATATGCCTTTTAACGTGGGCATGTATATATGTGGCCTTGGACAAATATCCACAAGTGAGAATACACATGTGTTTGGGGAGACAGTAGAAATACATAGAAATAAATAGATAAAAACAGATAGATAGAAGTCAATTTAATGATGCAATTATAGTATGCATGATATTTTATAAAATATTTTTTATTTTTGAATTTAGACACCAAATAGAACTTAAAAAAATGAAATTGTTAGAAAGAGTAGTTATTTGCATGTTTTCACATTTCTGCAATGACATTTTCCTGACTGTGTACAAATGAACATTCATACAATCAACTACACGTGTTGCTTGGAGTTGTCTCCTATAGCTGCCGTGCTAAAGTAATGACCGACATGTGTTTGTATACTATTTGGGAATTTAATATTTGTTATGTTGGATTTCTTCTGTTCCTAAAACATACAGTTTGGAAATACACAGTTTGTTTTCATATCACTGGGATGGTGCATACACACCAGTATTAAAGGATTATAATTGGTGGGTCCCCAGCTTGCAGTCTTAAGCAATCGTTATAAATAGTATATATACCCTCTGATTAACACTGCCTTCTTTTATTAAGTTCAAAAGGGTGCGCTCAGGAATCTAAAACATACTGCTTCCTCATTTAAATAGATAATGTGCCACTATAAAAAGGTACCTTAAAATATGATGTTGGAAAGGGAGCTAATATTTTCAAATATTTTAAATAACAGACTATACAGTTAAACTTTTTATGATGCTTTTTAACAGAACATTTAAAATAATAGATTTCATTTATATGATTTTCCCCAAAAGTGGTTACAAAAGTGATTACAAATAGTCTTCCCTTTCTTTACTGTATTTGAATGGCATATTTCATTTCACACATCCTTTACTTGCTGCCAGAACCTTAATATTGCTAA
Organism: Pteropus vampyrus; assembly: GCF_000151845.1. Taxonomy (NCBI): domain Eukaryota; kingdom Metazoa; phylum Chordata; class Mammalia; order Chiroptera; family Pteropodidae; genus Pteropus; species Pteropus vampyrus. Next base: position 10,016,662 of record NW_011888802.1, on the reverse strand, counting down.
AAGAGAAAGCTTCCCCAGCGCAGTGTTTGTAAATGTCAACTAGCCAACAGATATTTGGAAGCTTATGAATGTTCACCTTTCTAACATTTGCTTAAAGCCATCTGGAATTAATATTCTCCTCTTTCCGCAACTCTTACCTCAAAAAAAATCTTTATACAGAAGTTGACACAGAATACATTAAATAAGTCTGGTATTCAGCCCACTTGCATTCAAGCAGGAATTTCACATGCATGTAAAAAAAAAAAGGGAATTTCTTTCAATAGCATTCTCTACACTTGCTGTCAAGTTAGCCTTTGATAAATCTGTAATTTCCCAGTAAAACACATCTTGTTTATTTTGAAATAGGAGCAAGCTCTTGCACGTCTACCAGGATTCGTTTGCCTGCTAAAGAAGCACTATCCTGAAACAACTTAAATTACATGCCCCTCAAACCAAATCTGCTTGTTTTCATTTTATTTTCTCAGCCTGATTAGTCAACATTTCTGAAAATGAGTAATTTGAAAGAAAATACTAAAAATTGCTTACAGAATTGGTCCCCTTGCTCTCTGAAGAGCAGTTAATTTTCCTCTCAGGCCATGGGACTGTGAATTAGGGAAATGGAGCGTGAATGACTGGTCCCTCTAACTCTGGAAAACTTAAACCTACTCTGGACAGCTGCTCACATGTGGTGCAAGGAAAGCCAATGGATATCCTGAGTGAGCAGAACATGTGTAGGGAGCTTTGGCCTTCTCTAGGCTCCATTAATCTTATTTCTTTTGTTTCTCTTCCAGGTTTGGTCTCTCAAAACCTAATGAACAAAATCTGAGTAAATCATCAACATCCTTTCTAATTTCCCCATTTTCAATGCTTCACATTTAGCCATTCCTCCATGCCCCTCACCCCATACCACTGCATCATCTAACATTCATTCAGTATTTACCAAACCCCTGTTGGTACAAATCACTTTATAGTTTCTGATCAAAAAGAATAATTAGCACAGCATAGGATTACATTAACAGTCTCAAAATTAATTAATAAAATTTGTACTTTAAGCAAATATTTTGTATATGTATATATCAATAATCAAACAAATTAGATGGAAATACAAAAGAGATCAAAGTTATGGTCAATTAATTTGATATACAATATTGAAAATGTAAATTTAATTTTTTCTTGAAACATAGCTTCTCAAAAAGCAACCTACTAATTAAGGGCATTGTCAGAAAAGCAAAAATTATTTTGAGACTTTTAGGAGCCAAAACATCTGCTTGATCTAAAACCTAGGAGATATAGAATGATAGGAAAAAATTAGGTCTTAGCTAAATATCCATAACTATTAAGGTTATTCTCTACTGGTTTGGTGTACTCATTTACACACCAGTATTCAACTTTAGGAATTTAGGGACTCATTAAATTTGCTAAACATGGAATTTAGCTTTTTTTAAAACTAATTATTTCTTTACTATTTTTATAGCCAAGTATAGTCTACTCATTACTCACAAAGGACAAATCTTCATCAATCCCCAACCCCTGCAGTTAGGGAAATAATTTCATTTAAAGATCCCTTGAAAGCAATTATTTATGGGCTCCACTGAAACTGGGGTAAACCTTTTGTGGTCCCACTTATTTCTGTGGAGATTAGGGATTACCTCTAAAATAATTTGAACTCATAACTAAGTGGTTAAAGTAGAGGAAAAGTAAACCAGTGACCTCAACCACAAATGAGAAATAACTTCTCTTAACTGACCTTCCAGGTGCTCCAGAATGTTATTTTGATATTTGACAACATCACTGATTTGAGACGCTCTACATTTTCTGTACCATTATATTATGAACCAAAATTATTAACACAAATGGTTTTACTGAGAATTACTTTGTATGTGGTTCTCATACAATACTCTCTGAACAGATTTGTTTTACATCTATGATAAACACATTTATGTATTTGAAGAAACCCTTCTCTAAGTGTCTTTCCTACCTGACACTTAGGTGTTCTATCTTTCAGCAATGTAGAAGTTATTTTACCATAATTTCTGCCATGTGATTGTCTCTGAAGTTGCCTTTAAAATCTCCAAGCTTCTCATATTTCGAATTTCTTTAGAACAGTGTTTCTGAACCTTGGCTGCACAGTCTTGACATCCAGCCTATACCTCAGATCAATTACATGAAAAACTCTAGAGGTAGAACTCTGACATCAGTAATTTTAAACACGGTGGTTCCAATGTGCAGTCATGGCTGAAAAACACTATTTAGAGTAAGAAATGACCTCAGGCTATCCTACAACTTTCCTCTTAATAGCTTAACGATATATTACAAATGGCAAAATGGCACCAGTGAATGTATAGCTGTGAAATAGAGCTATTTGTTTCATTTCAATGCTGCTGAGGTATTTTTACAAAGCCTCTGTGTCTATATCCCTGTAATTTGAAGTTTTAGCCATCAAGTTATGATAATCTTGGCTAAATGTATTCCAAAGTTGGAGCATGCTCTTCTTTCTGATTTAAAAATGTCAGCTCTAAAATTTGGCATATAATTATATATCTAAAAATTACAATTTTGAACAAAAATGTTACTCTCCAATAATTAAAAATTAATAATTTTCAAGTAAGTACTAAGCTGTAGATGCCATTTATTTCAAGCAATTTATTGATACATAGAATTCCTAAAAGCATCACTTCTCATTGTAACTTATTTGCATAAACTCTTATGTATTAAACTATTTATGCTAAACTTTATGGTACCTAAAACTCCTCATGTAATATCATTAAGATTTTTGGCTTACTGATCAGGAATTTTTTTTATGGCTCATTTTAATAGCTGAAAAGAGAATCACCTGTTCAATTTTGAACTCATTTTTAAATTTCAGCTCCAAGTTATTTGAATTTATTTATTTTAAATTTGTGGCACAATTAATTTTCAAAACTCTCAGATTTTTTTTTCAATAATTTCTTTCACAGGTATAAATATAGTAGGTATAACATATCTTTCATTCATCGATAAGAAAATCTTTTCTCAGAAGATTTCACTCTAATTTTTATCCTTACCATAGCTGTTTCATTAGGCAACCAGTTTCTTTGATTTAGACAACTATTTTGTCATTTTCTTTAATGAGACCTACCAAACCTTGAGATTTTAAATTTTAGGTTAAAAAAACTATACATGACAATTTAAGTTACTATAAAATAAAATTTAAGAGAATGTAATTATTAGCAATGATGTAAACCCAATTGGTTTTGGTTACAGTGAAAATCACAACATTGTATTCAATACTGATATTCATCCATGAACCAAACTAGAAAATTTATTTCCAGAAAGACTTTTTTTTTCTTTACAGGTGACTGGGACCTGAATTACAAGGCAAATCTGGGGTCTCTTTTAAAGAGAACCTCACATTTTCCAAGCCAATTCATGAAATGTTAAGGTGGAGGCAGGGTAACAATATCACCTCTTCTAGTCATACTTTTTCATATCTGCTTCCTCAAATAGACTGGATCACTCTCTTGCTATTTCTCATTCCTGTGCATATTTATATTAAAGAGCCTTTACCATTTAATGACAAATCATTTTTCTTGTCTTTCGTCTCATATCAAGGGTGGTGATATGATCTAATTCATAACTGTGTCTGTACCAACTAAGTGCTTCACAAATGTTTGCTGAATGAATGATGAGGGATGTTGGTCACACAGTTTAGCATTTGTTAAAACTTGTTAAATTGTTTAAGATCTGTGCATTTCACTGCATGTAAATTGTACCTCGACTACAAAGAATAAAATAAAATGTTTTGATTTCCCTTGGAACATTTTCTCAGAATCAGATCACACAGCATTACAGAATTGGAGACTTACTACCTCATCACAAAAAGATTAATATGCAGCTTGAGAATCCATATTATTCCCTGGACTCAAAGTTTATTTTACTATTTTACAAAACCAAACTCATCCACAAATTTGCCACTAGTATAGATATTAAAACAATGTACCAACATTCATATAGAATTCATGGAAGATCTCTTAAAAACTAACAGCTTCAATGGAATAAAAATGTAGTAACTATTTTGTGGGACTAGGCAAATTTTGTCACTGCACTAAAAATGGTAACATTCTTTTACAAAAGTCAAATTTTGTATGAAAGAAACACTCTGATTTACTTTTATAATTTTTTGCAAAATCTCACAAAGTTATGCGTAGGTAACTAAATATAAAAATTGGAAATGGAAAAAGCCAATGCAAATAAGCAGAGACATTAACTGTTAGCTAAAAGTACAAATAAGTCCTACAAAGTATATAAATACATTACTTACAAGTGAAAATCTACCACTTTATTAACAGTTATCTATTCAATAGTTATTAATTACTAACAAAAATGCCATATAGAATGGCCAGAGTACAAGTCTCCATCAAAATGCAAAGAGAAAAATATGCATAACTGTTCCTTTCCTAATCATTTTAATACTCTTCTTTCTTTGACATCATTACTTAATCTTTTACAGTAAGAAAATATGGAAAGTGGGAAAAAATATTAAACATGAGGACAGAGGCATGATTTCTCTGATATCAAATCTTGAAAACATATTATAGTTAAAAAATAGAGTGATAAACTCTTGCTGTTCTTAACAAAATAAAATGAATACTAGGAATAAAATAACCTTGGATTTTGCCTTTTTAAGAACTTTTTTTGATAAAATATATGAAACATAGCAGTACATAAAAGTAAATTAAAAGTAGTAAAAGTGGATGAATATTCATAGTCTTATCTACTGGCTCATTCTTTCACTTTGGTAATGGAGTTTGAGGGATTCCAGCTATTTGAAAATGCTGGCCTCAGAAAGAAAATGTTTTCACTGACACAGCAAAAATCTCTCATTCCCCAAGAGGGTCTGACTGTCCCTTGGTCATTGAGTTAGTTTATAGCAGAGGATATTGCATCACAATGCTTAAATTATATGTTTTAATATAATATTGCTAGATTACATTAAAAACCTGATCCCTTATAGAAGTGATTATTAACTTTTAAAACTTAACTTCATGAATCAATTTAATTCCCTTAAAATAGAAATAGCAGTATTTTGCTTTGCAGTTTGAATGTTTCTTTCCTATGAGTGCATAAGATCATTGCATGTGTAAATGAATCATCTCCTTTAGCATTTCTTATGTACTTTGCAAATGAAGGTGTCAAAAACAAATTGGAAAACTCAATTTCTGCTTTTGCTGTAAACCAAATACTAGTTAATGGCTTGGCACACCTGATTTGACTCGGCATTTTTAAAACTGATTTATTGCATTCTGCAAAAGCTGTTAGTTCTAATCTTGCAAATGCAATAGGTTCCTCTTGCTATGATTATTATTTTTCAGCCTATAGGTATGTTATGTCTTCTCTCAGTTTATATAATTGTGATTTATCATCCATTTCCAAAAGAAATCACATCCACAAAGCAATAGGTTTTGCCATTTTCTACTGACTATAGTTCTATGCATTATATGAAGAATAGCCTGATTACAAAAAGGTACCTATACGAATTCACCCTATCCAAATCCTGGAGCGATTCCTGGAAAGACACTAATAAATCATTTATGGTTTGTTGCAGGTCTGGTCAATGTCTTATAATTTAAACACAATTAATCTGGAGTTTACAGTTTGCTTCTACTGCTTATGAATAGCTATAATGAATGTGTTAAATATGATTGACTTCCTAAAGATTTTTAAAATATGCTGAATAATTTTAGTTGATGACAATTTAGGCTATATTGAGATAAAGATGTAACATAATTTTTGTGATTTTATAATTTCCATTCTCAAATTATAATTCATTTCTTTAAATTAACAGTGGCAAATTGACATTTTGTGTAATTACTGTTTTTTTTCCAATACGCAGTGACTTCTGTTCATTCACATAAAGTGGTATAAACCTGTCATGCTGCATAGATCCTTCATAGTTGTGTGAGCAATGTATTCTGACATATGAGTTTCCTTTCTTGTGTTATGAAGTAACAAAAAAAAAAAAAAACTTTGAGAATTCTATACTTTTTTTCTTATTGAAGAAAACCCAAATTAAGATATGGTTAGAGAGGTTTTGGAAGAACGACAAAACATTTTTTCTCCGAGTTTTCTTTTAGATTATTAAATGGCAGAAAGTCAAGCAATGGGGAATTAAGTTAAAGAAAACCATCATTCTTTTATACTGTAAGTGAGGATAAAGAGATTAAATAATTTTAGAATAAATAGAAATTATTTTAATATTTATTTCAGATATCAAGAATAGAATGAACTAGATTCAACACAAAAGATACCTGCTATTACTACAATAACTAAATTTTAATGAATAATTCATGAACTTCATTTACATAAAATCTATTGGTTCTCTCTTGTTTTACTATTACAGGCATGTAGGGCTTTGATTCTTATAAAGGACAATCTATAATAAAATTGAGGAATATAAATTAAACCTGAAAAATCACATGGAAATTCTTTCTATCTTTCGTCATCTATTCACATCAAATATATTTGTAATATTAAGAAGTAGTGAAATCCAAGATAAGTGTGAAATATTCCTATGTGTAAAATGGACAACTTATGAAAACTCTACAAAAATAAATCTTTATAGCCTTATGCAAAAGTGAGTCTCACAGCTAAAGTATTGCATTTTATATATGTTTTAGTAGCAAAAAAAAAAAAATTAGTTAAAAAATGTTCATCCAAAAATTATTTATAATAACGAAAACATGAAAACATCTTAAAAGTCAAAATTGGCTAAATAAATGAAGGTATGCTGTTATAAAGGAAAACTCTACAGTCATTATAAATGATATTATGTGTTGACATGGAATGATTTCAACCATATACTATTGAGTAATAAAGAAGGCTACAAGCAAAAACAAAAATATACACTTTTATATAAAATAATACTAGAATATAGGTATTCAGAGAGGGATGTCTATACATATGTCTTTAATTTATAAACTTATAAACAATGGTTGCAATTCAGGCAGCTGGATTTGGACTGATATTTATATTCTTTAGAGACAACATAGTAATAGCAGTGATGATCTTTCTGCGATGACTTTGAATCTTATTTACCCTCCAGATGTGTGTCATTATTGAAACTGTGATCTTCTCATCTGAGGCAATATAAGATGATATAAACATGAACATACTCTGAGAAGCTATAGCCAAATTATAAGTAATCCTTACATGATTACTTCTTAAATCTAAATAGAAAGGAGTAAAATGCAGTTCAGTAACAAATACATGTACCAAAAGTCAAACGTTTTACATAAAATATACAGTTTTATGAGACGAGAACAAGGAAACTCAAAATTTCCCAAGGAGCAAAATAAATAGAGGCAAAAACATGACAGAGCAAGAGAAACTGCAAAGGTCCCAAATCAAGTCTAACTGGTAGGATAGAAGACCATCTTTGTAGTAAAGAAATGAATAAAAATCTAAAAATCCACCTAATGTAAAACATAGACTTTTGATGATCATGCTGTTTCAATGTAGGTTCATCGACTATAACAAGTATACTATCTGGTTTGGCATGTTTGTAGTGGGAGCGATTATATATGTGTGGGAGGGGGGGTTTTGGGGTATATAGGAATTTAAATCTGTTTAAGGCTTATGTTATCTTTCAAATAAACAGCAAAATTTAAACCATTGTATCATCAATCTAGATCCGTAGTAGACTAACTGAATTATAGCTTTCAGCACACAATGATGAGATACATGTCTAGATATAGAAATAGCCATTGTGCTACGGGATATGTTGTATTATATAGACATTTCAAAATAAGAAAAATTTGAAGCTTACTTCTTGATACATCACAAAAACACAAGAGACTTGGAGTAGGTTACTAAATTCAATTTACAAAAGAGAGAGAGCAATTGCTTATCTATCACTGAGTAACAAAATACCCCAAATTTAGTGGCTTTAAACAACCATTTTACTTGTTCATGATTCTGCAGGTTAGGATTTGGGTATGACTCAGCTGAGTTTCGTATTCTGGTTCCACATAGCAACAGATAGGATCATGGGATCGTTCAATCAGCTGGATATAGCCAGTAACTGTTTGGGACTGCAAGTTTCAAGAACTCTTTCTTCACATTTCTGTCATCCCATATTGCCTCTTTCAAGTTGGCTAGTTTGAGACCTGGGATTCTCAAGCATGTTGCATTTCCTACACGGAGGGAGTGGTCCAAGACGGAGAAAGTGGAAGCCATGAATCACTTGACACCCAGACATGAAATCATTTGGCATCATTTCTACTCCATTCTACTTGAAAAGCTAGTCACAGAGCCAGCTCAGGTTCAAGGAAAGAGTCTACAGACCCCGCCTATCAATGGGAATAATAAAAAGAATTGCGATCAACTTTTAATTAATCATAGGAAGGGATCTCAATAGGGCACTTGGCAAAAAGTAATCAATTTCTATTAGATAACTGAGGTTAATGAAATTAGGGGCTGTTTTTATAAGATTTGAGCTGATATTTTACCTACTCATCTGGATTGGAGAAAAGTATGAACCCAACTGATAGACACTGTGGAGTCTCATATTCCTGATCTGAAAAACAAGGAGGGCAAGTACCCGCCTTATGGGGCTGTTGTGCAGGTTAAAGGACAAAGTGTCTGTAAAAGTATCTGATATGGTGCTTGGGGCATGAATGTACTTAATAAATGTCAGCTATTCCTGCAGTTTGTTTAAAAGAATGCTTTACGAAAATAGGGCACTGCAATCACCAAGAAGATATGAGAGCACCTTTGGTCTTATAGAGTACATTAGAGCTATATTAGAGATTAAGGTAGAAATCAAAGAAAATATAGTTGACTTATGCTGAGTTATTTTAGCATAGGAAATAAAATTTATCTTTGGTTTTAGATGAACCTGCTAAATAAGTGAGAAGGATAAATTCATTTCAGCATTTTCTATTTGAGTATAACTGTATGGTACTTAAGCTCTCTTTTGAACCAGTTTTAACATCTACTGGATGCCTCATTAACTTATGAGTTGAATAAATCTTTGACACATGTGCATTTAGGGGAAAAAAAAAGTGGGAAGAAAATGGAGAAGCCTGCTACTACCACAGCCACAGATTAGAGCTATAGCCTGTATTATGGAAGTTTGACGAGTGAGTGGTAAGGGGCAAAAGACTCAGTGTTCTTATGAGTTATGACACACAAAAGAAAGACAAAAAAAAAGTTCCCTTGATTCTCCAAAGAGAGTTATAATGAAGCTGCAATCATTTGCTTCCCTAGTGCCAGCACACCTCTGATGATGCACAGTCTGGCCTTGCTCTGCTCCTTTACCTACCCTCTCAACTCTCAATCGGTCTCTGCTAGACCTGAGTCTTTGCTTCTGCATCACTAGCAAATATCCTTGCATGTAACTACAATATTCATGAATACACATGAGTATTTAGTTAAACCAAACATCTGCATGTATACTTTAGCAAAACACAGTGCCTCCCTCATTCTTTGACACTGGTGTGAGGACTTCGTGAAATTGTCACTAATGCTGGATCATGGCAGGAAGAGATCTTAACCATCTCTTAACACTCTCTGCTGTGGTCTCTCAACTCCAGCCAGCTGGCTTCCTTGTTGTGTCATGATCAAGCCAGGTATGCTCCTGCCCCAGACAGAGCCTTTGCAATTTTTTCTGCCTGAGATGCAGGTCTCCTAGACAGTACGTGGCTAACTCCTTCAAATTACCACCTACTCTGTGAAGCCTCTCCTAATCACTCTGTATAAAATTACAACCTCCCACCTCTTTGGCACTCTGGATTTGTATTACACTGCTCTATTTATCTACAATACAGACTTTCTCATATGTAGAGAGCATATATATTTAAAATGTGGACAACTTGCCTCATATGTTTTGAAACAAAGGTGAAGACGTGTTTTGTGTCACCAATACCAATAACGGAGCCCGGACCACTGGAGCACAAACTACATAATCATTAAATAAATATTTTCTGAATAAATTGGTTATGACTTTTTTTTTGATCAACAAAAAAGTCAAAACTTTTTGGTCTGATGAGGAAGTAAGCAGTTACTTTTGTTTTGTTTTGTTTTCCATATTACACAAGTTAAAATATTTAAACTTTTGATAACTCAAAGAATGTTCTTTGGCTTTATGGAAAATTCACTAACCCAGATTATTTGATTACCAATCAAATCAAAACATTATTCATGCAATTATGCCTTACATATGTTAATCTGGAGATAGTTTACATCTTGAATTTTGTTGTAAATGTTTAAATTACTATTTATGAACCTTACAATTTTAAGAGTATAAAGCCTTTAATAATCAATTACCACATTCAATTAGTCCATAATCATTAAAATATGCAAGTGGGACTAGAGCTCATTTCAAATCTCAAAATACAGTCACTTATTTCAGAACTCCATCTGTGCCTCAGTCTCCAGAGTCTGACAAACAGTCTCCAAATTGTCTATTGAGTTTTCATCAAAACAAGACACCAGTTTAGAATCAATTTCAACATTATTTGCAATATATGGGGACCCACATCACATCTGCTTTGATTTTTCTCTAATGAAAATTCCTAGTTGTTCTGTGTCGGAAAAGATGTAAGTATTCCCTAGAAAGAGTGTTGTTATTTAGAATGCAACAATAGAGAAAAATCAAAGCTCCAGATCTTATATTTCCTATTCATAAAATTGTAATTGGCCTTTTTATGTCTGTGCTACCCTTGAGACAGGGAATTAACTTTATGTACATGAATGTATATAGGATAACCATAAAACTCGGAATAGTTCAAATTCTCATTCCCTGAAAAGAATTAGAAATAAAATCAAAGCATATTTTTCTTTAATCTTGGGGATTTTGTATAGTTTAATGTTACCTCTTGAGATGATATTAAATTTCAGTTATTGTAAATAACTGGCAAAGGAAGAACTATGGTATAAGCTTTGCGATAGCATTGTAAATAGAGAACAAATCCCCACAAAATTTACATTTCACTTGTAGGACAAAGTCAGCTTCTTGTAGAATCAAATGTTTATACTTTCCTCTGTCATAGCGGCTATGAGTGTAAGCCTTATTAGATAGCCTATTCAGTTCAAAGTCTGGTTTCTATATGACCTAGGTTATGACTTAGACTCCCTAATATACTATAAGCCTTATTTTACTCTTATCAATAGGGATAAAAATGCATGCACAAGAAATTTGGAAAGGATGAGGCCTGAGTAAATTAATAAATTAATATACACATAATAGCACGATTTCTGATTCACAATAACTGATTGATATTAAGGGCAATCAGGCAGAATGGATATAATTTCAAATCATAGGTGATGGTTCCAGAGGCAAAAAGTTGCCTTGGGATTTGTCAGAGCAAAGAAGAGCAAGTATGCAACTTCACCAAAAGAAAAAAGTCTGTCTTGGTTCTGTGCCTCTGTCTATACATATATACAAACAGACACCTGAAGTAACTTGTTTTTAAGATATCTATTATATGGTCTTCCTTCTTCCCTCTATAAGTGAAATCTATAATTTGAAATTCCTTGAATCAATAAACAATTATAAAAATAATATACCACTTCTTTATTAATACAGATTAATGTGTAGAAATGTATTTTGCATGTGTTTTCAGATATGTGTATATAAAGATTTTTATAAATAAGATTACAACAATCTGATTAACACCTAAAAAAACAAAGAGAAAGAGGGAAAAATAAAAGAACCAAATGAGAAAGGAGGAGGAGAGGGTGGAGAGAGGAGAGAAAAAGAAAAGAAAGAAAAGCAAGTAAAGAAATCTTGTGCACAAAGTTAAATTTTCTGAGTTGAAATTCTTACATCATATGCAAAGGAGAGCCCTATTTGCATCCACTCATCACCATAATGGGCCAGATTATGTGTTCTGAGCTCTCTACTGATTAGAAGTAGCAAATTAGAGGTGAGTGGCAGAGACACTGACCATAGCCAAGAGGTAAGGTCTGATACCATTTGGGAAATGGAGTCGGTATTAATTCCCTGTGACCAGCCTGTTGAACATGCCTCACTTCCAACATTACACACAGACACACACAGACACACAGACACACAGACACACACACACACACACACACACACACACACACACACACACACACACACACACACAACTTAATTTCATCTTCCATCATTCCTGAATTAAACCTTATTAAGTATTCAGTAGGCTTCGTTTTCACAAGTTTCTGAAAGGACAATCACGGTTTTCCTGCTCATTCTTAATGGAGCCCCCTACAGTCATTCAATTACCAATTTAAGTATGGTTTAAATTTAAATTCAGAAACCAAGAAGTTAGCCCAAGATACTAATAATGAAACAAACAAATTTACAGTTAAAATTGTTTTCCTTTTTGAACCTGCTTCAAGTTAGAAACCTAGAGGGCAGGTATTGGTGAGGAGGGTGATTTCTTATCCTTCTCAGACCACCTGCAGTGGCTTTCTACAGGATCAAGTTCTCCTAAATCTCTCTCGACACAGGTAGAGGTACCTGGGTTCATTCAGGATAGTACTTTGCCACTTCTTACTCATCTCTGAGAATCTTGATACTTCACCCACCTCTTTCTGCTGAGATTTCTTTGTCCTACAGGCAACTACAATGAACATGACCCAAAGCAATCTTCTCTCCCATGCATTCTATATCAGGTCTATGGGAAATACATATCTCTAATACCAAGAGATTCCAGGAGCACAGGCCAATTTTTAACAGATCCATCACTTAAGCATAAGTCCAAACATGGACTTATAGATCTCGTTTACTTTCTATTTTAGTGTTCTCAAGATGAGCCTGGCACAAGCCCTCAGTATCTCCCACCTTGTGGAATATATTTTAAAATTGATGTTTCAATTTTAATTGTTGCTGCACTTGCCACAAGAAGGGACCCTCTACCTCTACCTCACAAAAAGATACCTCAGCTCCCTTAAAAAAGGCACATTAAGAATCTTCTTTCTACATCTCCCTTTTCGTATGTCTTGTCTGAAGAGTGGTCTCAGAACTGTGGAACAGATTCCTCTTCACTCACTCTTTTTGTTCATTTGTACAAAAGAGGGGCTCTATCCTCTGTCTTACTTTCACCTTGTTATCCTGATGCTGATCAAGGCTGAAAGACAAAGATTCTCATTCTAATGATTTGTTTCACCTCATTAGCCTAAGGAGCTTAAGCTGCTAATGAAAAAGTATACGTCTTTCCATGTCCCAATAATCTCTGTGGATCAAAAGCACCACAAAGCAACAAAGCCATGCTGCTCTCAATATGGACTCCAGACCCTCAGCCTGGGCATCACCTGGTATCTGGTTAGAAACACAGAATCTTGTTCCCACCTCCAACAAATGCTGCATCAAAATCAACATTATAGCAAGTTCCCTAGGAGATTCTATGCATACTAAAGTTTGAGAAGCACTACAATAGAGGATTAATAATAATGATTTTAATTCCCAATCTGTGATCTTTAAAAATCAATGTCTTCTAAAATGTTTTCCACAAAAATGAGTTCTATAATAACATGTATTTAAAAAATACGAAGTTAAATAAAGTTAAGCAAATTTCCTTTCTGTGGATCTTCTCAAAGCCCAATTAACCACTGTTCTACTCCAAGACAAGTATAGTATGTGCAGTATTTCTTCAAGCTATTCAACCATGAGGCCATGTTTTCTTTGAGTGATCTATTAATATTTCTTAGAACACTGGGGTTTGTATGACACAGTTTGAACAAAGCTACCCCAATTTATGAAGCTATGGTCAAATAATATTTCACAAACTCTATTTAACAATCAGGAACATGTCTATTTGAGGTTTAAAATTACACATTGGAAAAAAATGCTTATGTAAAATGTCTAATTCCCTAAGTATTAAATTGGAAAGTAGGTGATGTTTGCTTCTGTCTTCCCACTGCTGTTACCAGGCTCATCACTCTCATTCTGCCTGTTGGTGGAGTCAGGGATTCAGCACTAATCTCATCTGAATCTCAACATTTCTTGGTATGTTCAGAGACACGAGATTTCTCCCTCTTCTTGCCCTTTATCAAAATTAGTCTCCATTTTATTTCTCCTAAGGTAGATAGCACCAAAAAAGCAATCTGTTAAAGCCATCCTCTGATAAGTAACGTCTGAAGTTGTCTGAATATGCTATCCCTTTTTGGCTCTTTCAAATAGAGGAAATCTAGGCTTTACATTGCTTTATCTCAAGAAAAAAAAGTTATATTTGCTGTCAAAATTCAAATATGTTGTACCTAAAACAATCTCTGTGAGTATCACACACATGAACTCTGATAGACAGCTGGAATTAAGAAGGGCCTTGTACTCAGAAATCACCTAACCAGTACCCGCTCATCATTTCCTGCTGTAATCATAATTTTATCAGGGGATCCATGTTTCTTTCTTATTTCATTATTTAAACTTCTAGCTATCTTTTTCTATCACTTTCTGTGGTCCAGGAAGACACGTTTTACAATCATAAAGAGTTTCATAACCAGCTCTCTCTCCTTTCCACTTAGAAATTACCACTTAGAAATTACCATTACAATTCATATAAAATATGCAAGCTACCATTGAATTTGTTTTCAAATTTTTCCAGATACATTTTTCTAGCTAAAAAAAAAATCTCATATTTAGTCTTAGTCTCCTTTATCTCTTCATTTCTATCATAAAAATAGACTCTGGCTGCTGTTTTTATGCACTTTTTGGTCATAACAAAATTTAGTTAAGATTTCAATCTAGTTTCACCTAGCACCCCAAACTGTAATTGATCCATTATATTCAATAGGTTCAGAGGCAATTGATGGTTAAAAGATTACAAAATATTATTTTACATATGATCAATAGTCTGACTCATTTTAGATTATCTCCCTCACCCAACATTTCATAAAGGAACCATTAATCATCATTATAATTAATTCCCAAGCAGAACTGAGAATACACAAAGAAGCTAAATGAGAAATAAACGCCTATAATTCCTGCTTCCTTTGTGGTTTCTTATTCACAGCTCAGATTTTAAAGCCATGCTTGTTTACTTCTTCTTCAACTTTATTTATTCAACAAATGTTCGTTTAATGCATATGAAATGCTAGGCTCTGTTCCAAACTTTGAGGATTCAGGAAAAGTAAAAAAAATAAATAAAATATGATAAAATATATTAAGCGTCAGAAAGTGACAAGTGCCAAGAGGAAAAATAAAGCCATTTACACAAATAGAAAATGAATAGAGTAGGGGAGCAAGGGATTGTCCTCCTTGACCATAAAAAATGATAGAAAATTTAATATATATAAAAAGATAAATATATTTGATCAGCTACATGTTAGGTATACTGTCATGTGCTACATAACAACATTTTGGTCAATGACAGGCCTCATATACAGTGGTAGTCTCATGAGATTCCTATCACCTAGGCACATCGTTGACATAGTAATGTCATAGTGCAACACATTATTTATATGTTGTGGTGATGCTAATGTAAACAAACCTACTGTAATACCAGTCATATAAAAGTATAGCACATACGATTATATACAGTACATACTTGATAATGATAATAAGTTACTGTTACTGGATTATGTACTTACTATGCCTTTTAACATTATTTTAAAGTGTATCCTTTTTATTTATAGAAAAAAATTGCTGTAAAACAGTACGTCATGTTATGCTAGTAGCATCCTCATACATCTCATGTTTACCATGTCTCTTGATTGAATCATTTTCCCTTGTGCTTGATTTCATCTCAAGCTGTTTTACAAATTTAGTGTAGCCTAAGTGTACAGCATTTATAGTCTATGGTAGTGTACAGTAGTGTCCTAGGCCTTCACATTAACTCACCACACACTCATTGACTCACTCAGAGCAACTACCAGCTCTGAAAGCATCATTCATGGTAGGTGCCCTATACAGGTGTACCATTTTTTATTTTTTATATTGTATTTTTACTGTACATTTTCTATGTTTAGATATGCAAATATTTATATTTTTTAGCAGATTATCCCAATTATATTGTCTACTTAGGTGAAAAACTATGCTCAGTTTTAGCTCTTCCCAAAATGATTATTGATGAGGCACTCCCCCATGAATTTTCTGCGGCCTATATTTTTCAGACCATACCAAAACTTCTCTCCAAATTTGCTGAAAATCTGTATTGCTATTTTCATTTGACATGATAATACAGAGAGAAAGAAAAGAAACTTTATTTTAGTTATACAGAAAGAAATCTCTTCCAAATTGTGTTTCAACTGGAAGTTTTGATTATGCTAATTATAATGGTATTTTATTTTCTTTGTAAAAAAAATTTTAAAGTCCTAGAAATACATGGTAAGTTGTTTTGTTTCTAGGTCATTTATTTTGTCAATATAATGTCCAAACCATTGGTTTACTTAACAATGAAACTGAGAATAAAACTTTATGAACCGCTTAATATCATATAGGAAGATACCTGATTAACTGCATTAAAAATTTTAATCACTTGTTCAGGCAAATATTAATATTTACAATTAAAATTTTAAAAAGTCAGTGCTAGAAAGGTAATGAAATATCATTGTAAGAATTAGAAAAATCTGTATAGAAAAGAAACTCTGTTAAGTAAAACTGAACATCATGTGTTCACAAAACTCAAACAAAATATATTAACAATGGATGCACTGGCCTTCTGAAGAGATGTTTATGTAGACTTAATTCAAAATGTGAGAAGCCTTTTTGTCCTTCTGGTTGACTTTTAATATTCTCATACTAAAAACTGTTCTCCACTATGTTTTTGTTTTAATTTTTCTGAAGTCTTTGATGGGATATATCAAAGTATTTCTATAAACATCTAAGATTTTATCACAGTTTAGTTAAATTT
>NW_011888802.1:9995444-9998521 GCF_000151845.1 Pteropus vampyrus | reverse complement strand
TAGACCTCATAAGTGCCTTTGAAAATTACTCCTCATTGTTTCAGTGGTTTGAAAACATTACACTGCATTATATCGGCATTTAAGAAAATCCATGCAAAAACACTAACACAGCCTTATTAAAGTGATAGCAGTCTGCTTGCTGTTATTTGCTGCTCAGAACTAAGACAAAAGTGTATTTTCTTCCTTCCTAATTATAAAAAAGTCTATCTCCATTAACTCTATGGTTTATTTACAAATACTTGAGGTGCAAAACATCTTTATATTTGAAGGATTTTCTAATGAAATCCATTAACTGTGACAAACCAGCAAAATAAATTGGATTCTCTTTATTAAGGTAAAAACATAGAGGGTTTTTTTTGGCGGGGGGGGAGGGTGAAGCAAAATAAAAAAGAATTTCCTGCATGAAAATTAGTATTCACTTGTATGAAGAACAGACTACAATAAACACGAGATCATTTTTTTTCCTTTGGTTGAATAATCTCAGCTTTGTCCTCGAGACTGCCCAGTATTATGACACTATATAGTATCCAACTGAAACTCTCAATATGCTCCTTAATTCTCAAAAAATAACACAAGAAAGCAAATACACCTTCAATGTAAGGATTTTGAATGGTAGGAGAATAGCTTATTCATTATTCACGGATAGCTTATTCATTTCCAACAAAATTCTTTCTTAAACTTATAGAAAACAGATTGATGAAATATTTTGTGGAAAAATACTGTGGTATAAAGAAGACTAGACTCTAAAAAGATTGTTCATTTAGTGTTATGCTCATAATTAGATAATTAGGAATTATTTTTCTTGAAAGATCAATCCCATTTCTTGAGAGACTGGTGAAATTTTAAACTGGATATTCATAGCTTCCTTAATGAAGCAAATCATGTTTTTTTTCTTATCACACATCTCTGCAGTAGGATTACACTTTGAATCCCTGTATCAGTATTTATTCTAAGGTCCAGATATGACCTACCTCCACGAAACATTCTTCAATTATCCCAGATGCCTCAGTTCTTGTATATCACTTCCTTCCCCACTCCCACACCAAACTCTATTTTCTCTACAGTACATCTTCTCTGACATTAATGTTAAATCCTCCCCAGTTTTCATTCTTAAAATCATTTAGACCTTAAGTGACATGAAAAGTAGTCTATATATAGTAGATACTCTGTCAATGTTTGACATGATGACATTTGTGGTTCATGGTGTTGGTGGCAGTGGTGATGGTGATGGTGATGGTGATGGTGATGGTGATGGTGATGGTGATGGTGATGGTGATGCTGCTGCTGCTGATGATGATCCTGATCATGATGATAGTGCTAGTGGTGATGATGGCAGTGTGATAAATCATCCTCTCCTTCTCCAAAGTTTCTTTCAAGCCTGTAAAACGCCTCAAGTAAACTTTAGGGCAAAAGTTGCTCCCTTCTCTTTACTATTTATTAGCTTTTTTCTTTGGTAAGGAGGGATCTAAATGATGAAATTATTAGTCTGATATCTATTTGCTCTTGTTTTTCAGTTGAGAAGGTTAATGTTCTAAACTTACATGCTCATATGTTACTTCTTTTTCTTTGTCTACCTACAACTCTTGGGTCTCTGTTTTGAAAACTGCCCACCTATGAGCTTTATAACATTCTGTCTCCAGTCTTGCATTTTCCATACAATAAACCAAAGAGACAAGGTTATGCCTTGTGCAGTAAAGTTTTCAGTTATTCAGCTGTTCTATTAGCAATATTTTTATACAGCTTCTATGGATAGAAAAAGAAAAAGGAAAAAGAGTTTATTTGAAGTCCAAAGCTATATTTTCTTATCCAGCTTTTCACCTATAATATAGCAGATGATTTCTCCTCATTCTAACTCCTGTAATATATTTCCAAATAGGTTTGGAATGATGAGGGAATAAGATGAGTGGCTATAATTAACTAAATCAAATACTGTGAGTGATGATAGTGATTGTGATAAAATTTTTCTCACTAGCCCTTTCTAGTTGGGCAAGACCAGAGTTTTAATTTTCTGCCAGAAACAGACATCTTTAGAGATTTTCTTTTAAAAGCTCTCTTAGAAATATGCTAAGACTTAACACAGCATGATTTTGGTGAATTATGTATAGATACATTATTCATCATGATGAAGAATTCTTTTTTATTTAATCCTCCTTTTTTTAAATTTAATCCTCTTACTACATTTCAAATTACATTAAAGACCAAAATCATACATCTGCTTGATAATGGATACTGGAGTTAAACATTCCAAATATTCATCCTAACAACTCTGTAGCTTTCAGGGTCTGGAAAGCAAACACTACAATTTCCTGAATCCCCTGCTGCCAGGGATTCAAATATAATTCAGGTTTCACCAATCATATATCTTTGTGGAATATCTCCATTCAGAAATTAATCATATGGCCAAGTAAAAACACTCTTTTGCTTGGCAGGAGCAGCTAACCAGCATCCAGATTAATCAGTTTCCTGACTAGTTTCTGAGACATTAGCTGTGACGGCAGCTTCTAAATCTGTAGCTTGCCAATCACGTAATGGCAGCTGTTCCTATAGCATACCAGTTCCACCCAACATGGGGCTGTTCCAAGAAGCTCAGCCTAGGGTCTTGATTTTGTAACCCTACTAATTAATCTGTGAGATAGTTTTATCCCTTTAAAAACAAGTTATTCTTAAGCCAGATAAAGTATATTCTCCTGTATACAATTAAGAATCTTGGCTAATATGTCAGTATGCACATAAAAGGATGCAGGATGCACATAAAAATTTAAGGTAAACAACAGATTATAAAATATAGATTAACGTTGCACAGGAAATATTGTACAGGGCAGAATTAAGAAAAAGATGCCTAGAGTTATGGGGAAGCTGAAGCCAAGGGGCATTAAACTAAACTCAGCTGCAAACTCTCCATGATTCAAGCCAAAGGGGCCACATTATGTTCTGCACTGAGAATCACCATTCCAGTTGAAGAAGTCAACTTTTAATCATATAGTCTGAAGAATAAAAGAACATTAATTTATCTGATTTAAATGGCATACCTACTGCATAGGATTCAACAGTCACCTGCTGGGAAGAAAAAAAAAAAA
>NW_011888802.1:9971985-9995394 GCF_000151845.1 Pteropus vampyrus | reverse complement strand
AAGTCAACTTTTAATCATATAGTCTGAAGAATAAAAGAACATTAATTTATCTGATTTAAATGGCATACCTACTGCATAGGATTCAACAGTCACCTGCTGGGAAGAAAAAAAAAAAAAGCCTATTGCTGTCAGCTACTCATACCCAATATCATTCCTATCTATTTCTCAAAAAATTTAGTTCCTGGGTCACTCCGACTCTGTCTACTGGATGCCTGAGTTAACTTGCAGAGATTTCTATATACATATACATGATTTTCCCAATACCCTGTATTCTTACTTCCTTAAATGTTTCCATTTCAAGGGTATCAATCATTCTTTCCAATTTCAAATTCAGACCGTGTCATTACCAGTAACCAGCAGATGAGCAGAACTGTGATCATGCAATATACATCATCACAATGTAATGAGTGTCTTTCACTGATGAACATCTCAAATCTGTTTGGCACACAGATTTCACATTCATTGATAGAATCACCTCTCTCTTTCCCTCACTCTGATGCTCCTCTTTCTCTCTTTACCCAGTTTAAATTCATAACTGTCATAATTGCTCTTGTGTACCTTCCGTGCCTCCCTTGAGCCCCTCACTTTGCCCTGCTTGCTTAATCCAGGCATAACTCTGGTTCAATCCAGCTTTCTCCATTCCATAACTGGGTCCATATAACTGAATATGGCTGGAAAATAACACACAACTATGCTGACTGATCCCATTTTAAAGTCACATTTCTCAAGGACCCGTAAGAGTTGTTATTCTATATACCTCTCTTTTTAGCCATTATATTTTTGAATATTTTCTTCTGTCTTTTCCTTTCCACCATCTTTTTCTGGTACTCCCATTATGTATATGTTGGTATGTTTAGTGGTCTCCCACTTTTCTGAGACTCTATTCATTCTCTCTGTTCTTCAGATTGCATGATCTCTACTGATTGACTGATTTTTAAGTTCACTGATTCTTCTGACCAAATCTGTGGTTAAAGCTCTCATTTGCTTATTCAATTAATGATTTGCTTAATCTAATTCTGCAATTTCTATTTTTCCTAAAAATTGTAGCCTCTCAGATGTGTTCCTACTCACCCTATTTAACGTTGCAACCCGCCACAGTTTCCATCCCTGGCACTCTCAATATTCCCTTTCTTTGCCCCACATCTTTTAAATTCATAGTCCTGGTCACCTATAATATAGTTTATTTATTTATTATGTTCACTGTGTCACCAAAGTGAAATGTAATTTCTCTGAAAGCAGGGATCTTGTTTTATTCACTGATGTGCCCCCAAATACCTAAAAAGTGCCTGATCTAACACAGCTGCTCAATAAATATTTGTTGAATAAATGAAAAATGAATGAATAAAGTATAGGACTGGGGAGCTAGGTATAAATGAGGACAACCTAAATTCAGCTTCTATTTGGAAAACATAAATAATGTCCCACCAGAAACAGAGACATCAACCAGTGTCTTCATTATAATCTATCCTTTAGTTTGATTTTCTACCTTGTTATTTCAACAAGCAGGTGTGAGATGAGAAATGGTTCATTTGAGATAACAAAATAGATTTTCAGGTAGAAAATGTGTTTAGATAGCAGTTAATCACACTTCATGGATAAAGCATAGGGACTCTAGACAAAACTCAGTTACACTTAGCAAAACAATACAACTATAGCTCTTGACTTTATAAATATTCTGTATTTTCATTCTTACATATGCAGAAAGAAAAGCTTCAAGAATTACAGAATTCCATATTGGATCAATCAACAAACACTTTTGCAAATCTTTCATTATTAGGAAAGATTAAAGTAAATCTTTATTTATTTTATTTTTTAAATTTTTACTTATTTATTATTTTTTATTTGTGTTATGTTGATTTATATTGGACTGATTTATGCAATTATGATACATATACATATAAAATAAGCAATTTATCATATTATGCAGCTATTAATATTGTTTTAAATATGTATGTATTCAAAATACCAATTGTCTTTAGAAAATATTAAGGGCTGAAGTCCTCTCAATTTCACAAAGATATTATTATGTGCAGTATAATTCTATTTGTACTTTTGAAAAGTCTTTTTATTAAAGATTAAAAATAAAATGGCCCTTGGGGAATTCAAGCAAAGTTTATAGAACTTAAAACCCTGGGTTACTATACAAATTTTATATTCATTTTTATTTTAGAGTTAATCTAGCTTTTGGAGAAATGATGAAACAACTATAGAATTTATTCAGAATACATTTGCCTAGAATTATTAAGGCTTGACAAAGTCCTGAATGCTATGTATAGATATGAGTTCTATATGCTTCTTGCCCTCTATAATCTCATCCTAAAATATAGAAAGACAGATAGATATACAAACAGAAAAATGCAATAAAATGTAGTTATGTACTTTCTCAGTTTGAGTCCCTTTTACCATGTATACGCATGTAACAGAATCTACAGAAGTGATCTGGGTGCCAGGGCACTGAATCTTGTGTTACCCGGGACTCAAACTCTGAGATGGAGATTAGCATGAGGAAGGTTTCCTAAGGCATGCTTTCAGATCATCAACTAGAGGGGGCAAGTGAGGAAGCAGAAGGAGAAGTCAAGCTGCAATGCAATCTCAACCGAGGATTCAGCTGACCTATGGAGAGTTCTGAAACTCAGATGATCATTTAAAATCGTCCTGAGGTTGGGCAAGGAAGACAGATCCTAATCAGTCATTGTATGGGGGCTACTCTGGGAAGAGACCTTACAAGGCAGCAATCTTTTGCCAAGGGCAATCCCTATAGGGGTGCCTAGGCCAGTTAGCTGTGACCTAGGTAATAAAGTCAAGTCATACTATGCCTCCCAGGAAGAAAAGAACCCCTAAGAAAAGAGAGAAGGGTATATCAGGCTCAGTGAGGTATGTTAAAAAATGTCTATGTAATTGGTCAGTACACGGCCATATTCATCTGCTCAGGCTGCCACAACACAATACTGTGGACTGGGTGGCTTAAACAAGGCTCCAGCTGGTGAAGCTGTGAAATCAAAGCAGTGGCCCTGATGATCTCTGAATCACCTCAAGTCACTCATCCCTTTTCAACAAAGATGGCATGCATTCACAGCCTAATAGCTTTACAGCCTTAACCTGTAGAATCCAAGAAGTCCCGCAGCCTTCCTTCATTTCACCCACTTTTTCCGTCCCTTTCAGTTCAAACTGGCAGCATCTCTGCTGGTATAATCCAATCTCAATTCCCCGATTCTACTTAGATGGCTGACAAACATCATGAGTACCTATTTATGAAGTGATTGTCCAACCATGACCTTGGTGTTTTCTCCAGAACAAGCTTCCTAATTTTTTGCAAAATGGATAGGTCGAGAATTTTCCAAATGTTCAAATTTTGGTTCCTCTTTGCTGAGTGATTCCTTCTTCAATTCATCTCTCTCCTCTTGCATCTCACCATAAGCAGTCAGAAGGAACCGAGCTATTCTTCCAACACTTTGCTTGTAATTCTTCTCAGCTAAATTACCAATTTCATCACACACAAGTTTTTTCTTCCACAAAACATTAGAACACAGTTTAGCCAAGTTCTTTGATGCTTCTAACCTCATCTTTCCTCCAGCTTCCAGTAACACACTCCTCATTTCCATCTAACACTTCACCAGAATGACCTTTAACATCTATATTTCTACCAATATTCTGTTCATGATTATTTATATATTCTCTAAGAAAATGGAGGCTTTTTCTCTAGCTCTCCTCTTTTCTTTCTGAGCCCTCACCAGACTCAGCCTTAATGTCATTATTATCTAGTATGCACCTCCAAAGTCCTCCAGCCCCTATCCATTACCCAGTCACAAAGCTGCTTCACCATTTTCAGATACTTATTACAGCAGCACCCCACTTCTTGGTACCAAAATCTGTATTAGTCTGCTCATGCTGCCATAACACAATTCTAGAGAGTGGGTGGCTTAAACAATAGAAAGTTTAGAAAGTTGTTTTATCACTGTTCTTAAAGTTAAAAATCTGAGATAAGGGTGATTAGCATGATCAGATTCTGGTGAGAGCTCTCTTCCTGACTTCTTGTGTCCTCTGATAGTAGACAGAAAGAGAGAGGGAGAGGGAGAGGGAGAAGGAGAAGGAGAGGGAGAGGGAGAGCACCAGCTATACAGATTAGGGTCCCTTTCTTATGAACTCATTTAACTGTTATCACTGCTTCACAGGACTTTTCTCCAAAGACATTGCAGATTAGGGCTGCAGTAGATGAATCTGTAGGAGGAATGAATCCAGCAACAGCATAACTCATAATTCAACTGCGAATATTGATTGGATTTAAGGTGACCTAGAAGAAGGGGATCAGTTTGGCAGTAGCACAGGAGGAAATACCAGGCAGAAAAGAAAAGTGGAGATGGAGGAACAAAGCAGGGGACTGGCTACTGCTGCTTCTTTTGCACTACAGCTGAATCTCTAGGAGCAGGGTACTCTTCAAGAAAAAAAAAAAAAAAGACTAAATAGTTGCTATATACGCATGGATAAATTTAAGAGAATCAGTTTCCAAATCCTCATTTTCTTATGGTTGAGTAATATTCCACTGTATATATGTACCACAGCTTTATCAAACCATCTATCGAAGGACACTTCAGTTTTTTCCATACCTTGGCCACCGTGAATAATGCTGCTAATGAACATTGGTGTGCATTTATCTTTACGAATAAATGTTTTCAATTTGGGGGAGTAAATACTCAGAAGGGAGACTGCTGGCCCATCATGAGGGCCCCAACCTCACAACCTAATCTAACACTAATCACCTCCTACGGCTTCATCTTTAAATATCACCACATTTGGAGGTTAGGACTTCAACATACAAGGAGGGGGTGGTGGAAGCAAACATTCAGTGTGCAACAGAAAACAGAGAGAACTGTTAAATGTTGGATATATATTGAAGGTACTTTTTTATGAACTAATAAAAAGTAAGACATCTAACAGATTTTTGTCTATCAAATTTTGGTCTGAGCAACTCTGTAAATTCTCATGTCATATATAGAGATGTTCAAGACTGGTATAGAAGCAGATTTAGGGAAAAATCAAGATTTGTGTTTGGGACACATTCAGTATGAGCTTCTACTTTGATATCCAAGTTGACAGAGGAGTAAACAGAAGCTCAGTGGAAAGGCCGATGAATATTAAGTGTGAGAACAAAATAAATGGAAAGCAAAATCTATTTTACAGTAAAACCAAAGCTTATCTTTTCTCATGCCTTATTCAAACAGCATAAAATTAACTTCTGTTTTTATAATGGATGACCTTTGCAATGGACACAGAGAAGAACCAAGAAAGCCCTTTAAGAATTGTTAATTTTATAATATTGCTGTAACTTGAACAAGAGTATGGTGCTTATTTTGGCCAATAATTAGACATTAAAGTATCTTTTGTAAATGTAGAATTATTTTTTTGTAACATTAACCTATAAAATAAGATCTTTGTGAAGCTGCTTCATTTATTTTGTACCAAATTATACAAGGAACATGAAATAAATAGCAATGCTATACAACCATTAATATGTCAAATCCATAGCAAAAAAAAAAAAATGTTTCATGTATAAGCAGTCGGAGATTAGAAGTCCTGCCTGATCAAAAATTTCCTGTTAATCAAGTCTAATAGAGAATAGAGTAATAAATAATCTCTGACATAGCAGAAGCACTCACATTTAACTGGAAGATAGATTTTACATATGGTTGATGTGATAGAACCATCAAACTAACAAGAACACTAGGGGCCAGTTTGAATATTCATTAATCAGACTGCTTCTGGATTTAACTTAGAATGTAATTGTCAATGAACAAATGGGCTTTTGTAGAAAAGGTGATAAACAAAATCCAATGAATCGGCAAATTGGAAAGTCTTGAAAGAGAATAAATGCTGAGAGATTAAGAACTGAATAGAAGACCTGAGCTCAGCTCTCTGCAGGGAAGATAAAAGCTTCTTGCTAAATCAGGTAGCTTTGGAGAATTTTTTTAAAAAATATTTCTTCGGAAAGAAACATCTGTCATGATGACATATTTTAAGAAATATTTTTGAAGAAGGCTTAAACTTTTTAATACTCTTATTTTCTACAGCACATTGAAAAGACACACTTCTAAATAAATGGATTATTTTCCAGTTCAAAAATCACTAATCTCATTTCCTGGGCTAAATGATTTATCCAAAATGTACAAATAGATGATTTTCTCAAAAGGCAGAGCAGTAAGAGCCACGAGGGGCAGAACCGGCACAAACAGAAGTTGGGGGAAAGAGATCTTAACTAAAATGCCTTTCGGGCCAAGGCAGTTAACGAATGATCAACACCCTGTGAGTAAAAACAAAACAAAAAAGAACAAACCAAAATGACATTTATACTATCACTCAGCCACAGTGCTGAATGGAAGCTGCCTCTCAGTGACAAGGAGTGACAGGAGGGTTGGGGCTGGGGAGTGATGAAATTCTCATGTCCTATCTAAACAGGGAGCAGGTGCTTAGTACTTGGGAATAGGGTTCCAGCTTGGGCGCATTTCTAAAAAAGAATTTTTAACATTAAAGCCATATAATTTTTATGTGAAATTTCTCAATTCTTTTTTAACGTTAAAAAAAAAAATTTTTAACATTAAAGCCATAAAATTTTTTATGTGAAATTTCTCAATTCTTTGAATGTGTGTCACAAATTCAAAATAAAACATTATGTAAGCTAAGCCACTGTTTTGTGGGTCAAACTATGATTCTTGACTAAATTCAGTTAAGTGGGCCTCTACTTTTTTCTTTTTTTACTCCAGATGTAGGAGGTAAAACATAACATAACAAATATGAAGACTATTACATGTGTATGCCTGTAGAGATAACATACACAGGCTTTGCTTGTATTACATGATCTGCTATATGAAAACTGACTAACGCATATAGGAATTACCAATTTATAGATTCATATAAATTTTTTCTTTAAAATATTTTTCTTTAAAAAACATTTTATCATACATAAGATGTACAAATAGGCGATTGCAAAAAATGAAGTATATAATTCAACATAATAAGAATAAAGTGAGCATGTCAGTAACCATCTCTCAGCCCAAGAGAAAAAATATTTGTCTATGCCATAGAAGCTCCTAATTTATCCATTCCCTATCAAAACTTGTTTTCACGTTAGTAGAAACAACTTTTTTAACTTTATCATAATTTTCATAACAATTTCCCTGATTTTTCTATTTTTCTGTAGATGTATTCCATCCTTCCATAATATACTTTAATTATTCCATATAAAAATTATAAAATGTGTATAAATGAAATTATATTATATGTATTATTTTGTTTTGTTAGCTTGCTATTACAAATGCTAGACTTATCCATATTGGTTTTTTGAAGCTATAATTCCTTCGTCTTCTTTGCTGTATATAATATAATATTTTATAACATACCATAATTTATTTGTTCATTTATCTGTGCAGTACTGTGATTTATAAAATATTTGGTCTTCATCCACAGTTCCAGACTCATAGCTCCCCAGACCCTTGAAATTTCCAAAGTGTTGAGAGTGATCAAGATGTCTTTTGTTACATTAATGATGGTGACTTTTGGACCCTACCCAAGGGTAGGGGCTGGTTTCCTGAAGAACTAACCATGTGATTAGAGGTTTGGATCTTTCAGTATCCCCTACCCCACCTCCACGGAGGGCAGAGGTGCTAGAGGTTGAGTTCAATTCCCAATGGCCAATAACTTAGTTAGTCATGACTATGTGAAGCCTTCACAAAAACCCAGGAGTTTTTGGAGTTTCCACACTGGGGAACCAGAATGCTTCCACATGCCACCATGCCAGACTCCAAGTACCATGAGAACAGAAGCTTCTTCATTGCCCTTTCCTCATTGACCTTGTCCTATTTACCTCTTCATCTGGCTGTTGATTTGTATCCTTTAATATCTTTTATAATAAACCAGGAATCTTAGTGAGAAAACAGGTTTTCCTGAGTTCTGTGAGCCATTCTAGCAAATTAACTGAACCCAAGAACAGGGTTGTTATAACCTCCAACCTATAGCCTCTTGGTAAGAAGTACAGGTAAGAGCCTGGGCTTGCACCTGGCTTCTCAAGTATGTGTATGTGGTGGGGGAGGGGTGCGCAGTATAGTAAGACTGAATCTTTAACCTGTGGAATTTGATCCAGGAAGATAATATCAGAATTGAGTTGAATTTCTTGACATTCGTGCTGGTGTCTGAGAACTATTTGCTGGTATGGAGAGAAAACCTTCCCCCATCACTGCCAGTTGGGATTCGGTCCAGGAACCCTTCAATTTGTTAATGGACATTAGTATTTAGAATATTTGGTTATTACAAAGCAATCCTCTTATTTTTCAAATGAAAAAATTAAAGCCAGAGGTCGCAACAATTAGTGATGGGCTGGGTAAAAATGTCCTTGTCTTGAAAATTAGTACTCTTTCTAACCAGTCTGGTTTGTTTCACTGGCAATTTCTGTTAAAGAGAATGTAGACTCAGTCCTACATCATCAAGCTCATCATTCTAAGTAAGGTAGGATTTCTAGACCAGCTTAAACATCAGGCAGCTATTTTTTATATAACTTTAATGAATTTACTATTCATAATCTTTATTTATATTGCCACTGAAAAATGTGTGAGAGAGAAGCTAAATTGTGGAATATTTAGAAGATATAAATACTGTCTGAAAATTAGATTAAATATATCATGTAGATTTTTAATCTCTAACAAAATAATAATTCACCATTATCTGTCCTCCTTGAATGTTCTGTGGGAATGAGTATAGTGTATCTATTTGCTTGGGCAGAGAAGCATACAGTAAATTTCCTTGGAAAGTCTAATGAGGATTTTGCCAAAGTGATGAGATCAGATATCCTATATGTGCTGAATCTCATGGCATTGAGATTCAAGCTTTGAATAAAAAGTATTGTATGCCTCTAAGATTTCGTATAACTCTAATGTTCATTCATTTATTATAAAAAATATTTTTGAGACTACTATATGCCAGACACTCTAGAAAGTATTGGGATATGATGTTGAACAAAACCAGGTAAGCAACTTGTTCTTATGATAGTCAAAGGCTTTTGGGGATAGAGATGTATTAAACAAATAATCCCACTAAGGAATATATAATTACTGGTAAGTGCCCTGAAGCAAACGAACACAATTCAATGAGAAGTAAAAAAAAGAAAAAAAAAAAAAGATAAAATAACGAGACTAGGCAGAAGGAAAAAAAGAATGTTTTCTCATAGGGGTAATACTGGAGCTAGATTTCAGCATGAGTTAACAACATAGATAATGAGGACCAGTCCAAAGAGAAAGAAGAGCATGGACAAAAAGGTATGGCAGAGGAATTTGGCTTGATTAAGGAACCGAGGTGTGCAAAGTGACAGATAGGCAGAAAATGAGGAGGAAATCATAGATCACTAAGCTTGAGAGAACCAGACAATGTGTCTTTTTGGCTATGTGGATCACTTTAGTGTCTTCCCACTGATCTTTGGGGAAAGAAAAGGGAAGTCATTGGACTGATAAAGTGGATAGATACATGTTACAAATTTGTGCTTTGGTTGTAGTAGTAGACATATGTAGGAGAAGACTTAGATATGTACTAAAGAAATAGGAGATAAAATCAACAATCCTAATGATGAATTGGCTATGTGAGATGAGGAAAGGTTATGTTTTTTGTAATGTGAAACTGAATTGGGGTGGAGGGGTGCTACTCATTGGGTTGGAGAATTATGCAGGGGACTTAACCAGGGAAGGGGAAGAGGTAGAGTGTTGGGTTTTCTACACCATTGTGACCTCCAGTCTGCAGCTCAAAGACAATTTCAGAGTTGGAGTTAGGTGTTTGGAAATCTAAGGCATGCAGATGGTTAAGAAGGCTAAGATTCCTGAAGCAGAGAACATCCAGTTAAAAGAGAAAGAGGTGTGAAAGCTAAGCCTGGAGGAAGCACATCATGTAATGGCTGTGTAAGGTGCATGAGCTTGCAGTAGGAATGGGTAAAAATGGCCAGGGAAGTAAGAAAAGCAGTAAACTTTGGTGTCATAGAAGCTATGAGAGAGTGTGCCATGCGAAGCCATGAAAATTAAATGCTGAGAATGTCTACTGGATTTAGTAACAGAGGTCACCAGTGACCTTAATAAGAATGGTTTTGGTGGAATGATGAGACAGAAATCTGATTATAGAGGGTTGTGGAGTAGGTGGAAGGAGGAAACAAGATGGAGATGGTAACAATACTTTCAGGAACTCTGACTGGGAGTGAGGGATGAGATGGCAATAACAACCTGGATGGGCCTAGTCGGGGTGGTAAGGTGGATGTATTTGTTTGTGATTTGCAAAGAGTTTAAAGTTACCAAGAAGGGAGTAGGCTCTAAAACATGTAGAGAGATGGGCCTGAGAAATAATGCGGGATTACCTCAACTAATGCAACAGAAAAGAAGGAGAGGAAGCGGAGAACTTAATAGGTGGCTATTGTAACAGGACATAGATGGCATTCTCACCTGAGTGTTTCATTATCTCTAGTCTTATGCTAAAAACATTTTTTGTTTATTCTAGCAAAGTCTTGCCGAATATCTTCAATTAAGAATACTTGTTTCTTTCTGTTCAAAGTCTTGCTGTTGTCTTCCTGTTCAATCAGCAAAATGATATTGTATGCTTGCCATACCAATGATTAAATTGGATGCATTTTTAGTTTTAGTGAAATTTCTCAGGATGTCTGGTTCATTTTCTGCTCTCCTATAATCTCCATGGTTCCAACCAAATTTTCTAGTACTTTTTCTTTAAATTTCCTTCAGTAGTAAGCAATGGGCTCATAGGTTGTCTGAGGCTGTCACATTTGATATTTAATAAAAGAAAGACTGGCATATCTCATTTGTTTTACTACATCTCTGTGGAAACTTCAAGTTTATGTTTTCAGATTTTATCAGTCAGGATCCATCCAGGAAAATGGAAACTATGCTAAGTGTTTAAAAATGAAAGAAATTTAGTCTAGAGCATTGGTTACACAGGTGAAGAAAAATGCAGAAACTTTAACAGCAGGTGGTGAGTCAACCTACAGATTAATAGCATAATAAACTACTCTTGCCCCTAAAATAGAGAACAAATGGAGGAGACAGATTTGCCAGAGTTTAGGAGCTGGAATCACCTATCAAAAAGCTGCAATCACTGGGCATGTCTAGAAGAAGCTGGAGCCCTAGAGGTTATTCAGATGTAACCACATCTGTAGATGCTACCCAAGGCATCAGGAGTGAGAGAAAAAGCCTGGCTTCTCCCTTCTTCCTTCCTGAAGGGGCCTGGATGATGAAGCCTGTAGATGACTTTCCCCTCTTCCACTTCCAGAAACAGAGTAGGACAGAAGGTTCAGAATGAATCTGACAGCATAGGCCAAAATGTCCCTTACAGGTTGTTTGCATTCTACTTCCTGTGGGTGCCACTTAATTTCATTGAACATAAGTTTTGAGGATTAGATGAATTGCTCTTTACCTAGCATATGTTTGTTGAAGTGTAGAAGTTCAAGCAATGGTATTTCCTTCCCCCTCTTAACCCTGGCTCACTCCGCTGGGTAATGATTTTCAAATGCTGATGCTTATCTGGCTATGTAAAAATTCCTTGAGAAAGTTAGAAAAATATATAGTTTCATAGATCACATGAGGAAGTTTGGAGTGAGGCTCAGAAGTCTGAATTTAAATAAAATTAAACAGAAATAGCTAATTCTAATGAAGAGTTGCATTTGTGAATGACTTGCAGGAAGAAAATATAATATTGGGACATGTTCTATCATATATGAATTACTTGTCACCAACATCATGGAATGTGACTTTACATTTCTTTCTGGCTCTTTTGGTAGTTTCTCACATCCTAAATGCCAGGACACAACACAGCTCTTATAAAAGGGATTTTGCCTTTTTATTATAGTGATTTGAAAACTAAATCATTTTGTTTTTCAATACCTTTTATCTTCATTCCACACTTACCACAGATATTCACAGGGGTTACTAAAGTGACAAGATTGTATTCTACATGAACAATAATTTAAAGGAGAAATCTAAGGTATTAAAAAAAAAAACAAACAAAAAATATGAAGCAAATGTTAAACTTTTATCAAAAGCCAAGTAAAGCACATATATAACTAGTGCAGTGAAATATTCCAGAATTAATACAGTTTAAATTCTACTTCAAAGGAAACTCACTGAATTCTATAAGTGGACAATAAGCTGAGAGCTGAAGTTAAAAGATGAAGTTAAAAGAATATTATTCAGCCTAGCAGCAGTTCAAGAAATACTTTGTCCTTGCTTAAAGAAGTATAACACTCTAACACAAACATAAATGATTTAGCAGATAGCATTTGAGTCCAATTACTGAGCCCCATATGTTATACGATATTTAAACATCTGGACCTGCTGTTTCTATATTAAACTATTTCCTTATAACAGGTTTATGATTTATAATAGTGCTACTAAGTTAATGAGTCATAAGAAGTTCATTTTATTTCTAGTGAGATTTTCTTCCCCCAAATACAAACAGGTATAAGAGATTTTTAAAATGTTAATCATCATATAGTACTTGGTTTTGAAACATGGCTTATAACGGTTCTATCATTAAGAAAATATGAAATTTTCCTTATACAATGACATTTATCACTGCCATTTATTATTTTTACTAAAAGCTATAATTCAAAAGCAATTTGGAGAATTGGTTTGACTATAATTGTATTTGTTAGTTGTGTCCACTTTGATTGTAAATATTTTGTATATTGATGTTTTAGGTGAGAGGGGATAAGAGATATTGGTTTTTTAGGGAGGAAGGAAGGCATTATTTCTCTGAATAGTGACCCTTACTGTGTCCAGTGTTGGATCTTCCACCTGCTCCTAACTAGTGAGGTCAGGTACATCCATCCACTGCTGTCATTCATTCATTAGATCATCAAATGAATGGACAGGTTCAGTGTCTATGACATAAAAAAAAAGCAAACGTGTGGAAATTCCCTTGAGATAAAGCTGTACAGTCATGGCACATGTTTAAATATAAAATAAGTTGTATGCATATAATGAGGTTTGTTCTTTAAACTGTTCAATAGCTATGCTAATCCATAGTCATCAACCTTACAGAGACATTCTGGGAATGAAATTAAATAATACGATAAAAATTTATGTAAGTACTACACACTTTAAGCATTGTACAATGCATGGCTTAAATATTCTATGACCAATTTCTGAAGGAATATCATGCAATTTACACACTATGTAAAAAAATGGCATATGTAGAAATTAAAACTACCAAAAAGTTTTCTCAGTCATTTATAACTCTATAACCCATCTATTTCACTTTCACCTAAATGGAAATTATATAGTTATTAACAATGAGGATAAAATACCAGAAAGACTCAATTATCTTCACATGAATCCTTCATGATTTCAACAAAGACCTATTCTACAACTTAATTCACTTGGTGATTGCAAAATCCTAGCAATTCTACTCGAGTTACTGAAATCCTTAGAGCCAGCTGTGAAGACTGGCAGGCTGTACACTGACAGTTCAAATAAATACTTAAAAAGATTTTAAATTTTTAGAAGGGTCTGCTAAAATTGCTACATATGCATGACAGCAAAACAAATCACTTAACACCTAGCCCTTTGAACCTTTTAGTCACATAGTCCTGAGACATGTTAACAGAATGAATTTTTGTTATGAACAGAGAGATAATTTTCCTACTTCAGCTCCAAAAATGTAAATCTGGTCATTTATGTAATATCTCTATTCACATTGGTTTTCACTAAAAAAATTTTTTCATTAATTCTGACAAAAGTGAAGAGTTTTTAATATAATATCTTCTCATAAGGTCTTAAGGTTGGTTCTGGCTACCCTCAGAGCAGGAATGCTTACTAAAAATAAAGTATCAATATAATTCAATTATTAAATATAATAATGTTTTTATAAGATAGTTGTACCTCATCTGTATGGCTCTAGAACTTAGAGACTATAGACTCTCTGATTATTTGATAAATTAATTATTCACTTGGCTTGAAGTTTGGTTAAATTAAAAACCAAAAAGAAAGAAAGGAAATCATTATTTTACAAAATACCTTTAAAATAGTGTCTCTGATTATTTTAGTGAAAATATCGAGAACTCTGTTTTGCTCAAAAAGTTATCTTTTTTTTTTTAAGAAAAGTCAGTCTAGTTCTAGACCAAGAATTTTACCACCTAATTCATATACTGTCGCAATGTGTAAACATAGGAAAATGAAGAGGAAAACTACATTATCAATAAATAATTTTTATGTATATTATGAATAAAAATTTTATTTCCATAATAATATGCACCCCGTTTTTAGAAAAAGAACTTAGAACAGTTTAAGAGGGAAAGACAAGAACATTGAGAAAATAGTTTCAGTTCCTTGGGCCTCTTGCCTTTCTCTAAAATCTAAAGGCAACAATTTTTTTTATGATTCCACCTCCTGCACAGAAGTGGTATAGGAATTCTGTTTCTAATTTAGTATCATTGAAACTTATCCAGGAAACAGAATTTTTATTGCAGCATCTTTTTAAAAAATATTTTTTGGTACAAATTTTGATTCCAACTGGCCCAAGAATCAAAAAACATACAAAACTGACTTTGATGTAGCTTTTTCTATGTGTATTGATAAATGTTTACTGGATGGATGGATGAAAGGAAGGAAGGAAGGAAGGAAGGAAGGAAGGAAGGAAGGAAGGAAGGAAGGAAGGAAGGAAGGAAGGAAGGAAGGAAGAAATTGGTTTATGTTATAAACTGCCTAAAGTCAAAAAACAAAAAAGGAATGGCTTAGCTATGAATTAGCTGAAACATCAAGCATTATATGGAACTTTAGTTGTATAGAAAGAGATAATTATCAATAAAAATAAATAAAAATCAAATATGATAGGCATACATATACTACACACATACATATACTACATACACTACAAAATAAGATGGAAGTGGCTCATAGAAGAAGGGGTACAGGACCACTCTCCCTGAATTCATGTTAGGCATGCATTGACACAACTGGCCCAACATTTTAAACTCCTGAATTCTACTTCATATCCATTAGGCTACACGACCTAGCCCCCATGACCCCTTCCAATGTGGAATTCTGTAACAGCTTATAAGCTCCAGAAGGTCCATTGTCTTTTTCTGTGTAAACACTGTTTGGCAAGGAAGAGGAAGGGAGAGGAGGAGAAAACAAAAAATAATCACTTTTAGCAGTCATTTCTCTGTCTTTTGTTCTTGAGGCCTATGTAGTCTTGGACAAAATTTATCAGAAAATAAATTAAGAATCTTAATTAGAATTTATTAAAAAATGAAACATAACATGAGAGCAGATAATAAATAATGCAGTATAGAAGCCATATTCTGGCCACAAGAGGACTTATGAAATAAAAGAAACAAAAAAAAAGGAGGCAAAATATGAAAAGTGAAGACAGTACCTTGGAAAAAGCTAGAGATTCATTCCTAAATACCTTTGCCACTGAAGGTATCATTTTAGAAGAATATTTCTGATGTATGATGACAGGGAATAGATCTGAGTAAGCATGATGACTTTCGACTCTACTCACAAATTTAATACAATCCTAAGGGATCATAAACTGGCAGCTGCTTTGTGAAATGAAATGCTAATGTTCACAATTATAATTTTTATACCCATAGCTATAAAATATATAAAGGTATTAGGTTCCTTTCTAATGCAATAGATGTATGATTTATGTATTTTCAGCAGATTAAATCATATGAGGTAAGGGGAAAATCTCACTGATAAGTATGCATTTGGCCATTTAAAATATGCCCACACAGTTTGCTCTCGAAAGCAGTTAAGTAGATAAACATATTTGGAGGTGATAATAAAAAGGATTTTTTTTTTTTTACCTGAAGCAAGAATTTTAATAAATACTGCCTAAAAAGAGGGAAATAGGGAAAGAGTCATGACATTATTGCATGTTACTGATGTTTTAAACAATGTTAAGAATGGAAACAGTTTTACATGGTAAGAAAGTTTATTTTAGATCATACAAAATTTTTAAAAAGCTTTTTGAAGACTTATGGGACAGAAAGGAGGGAAATATCTAATTCCATTATTTTTTAGTGTAGAACGTGGGAAAGTGTGTTGTGAGATGAACAGCGATCTAGACAATGATCCAATATGAATAACCACACGCAAGTCCTCCTTATCTATGGGGTTTATGTTCCAACACCCGCAGTGGATGCCTGAAACCTTGGGGATAGTATGAAACCTTTATGTAGTATGTTTTTTCCCATACATACATACCGATGAAAAGTTTAATTTATAAATTAGGCACAGTAAGATATTAAGAACAATAATAAAATAAACCTATTCTAAAAATCTACTGTAATAAAAATTATGTGAATGGCTTTCGGGCCACTATTAAGTAAAATAAATACTTTGGTAAATGAAAGACAGATCAGTGATAAACAAGGAAACTCGGGCACTGACTCTTTTTTCCCCAGATGAAGATGTAGCCTTACCAATGCTAAATTTGATTCAAAAACCAGGAGTGCCTAGTGTCCATAATGTTTTTCTGAAATAAAAGCATTAAGTGCAGAGAATGTTTGCATAAATTACTCCTTAATAGTAAATGTGAAAAAGAAATGCAACATATACAAAATTAGCTTTTCCACATCTGTCAGGACCTCAACTTGTATGTGTACTATCAGCTGTGTTACCCTCACAACTCTCTGAGATATTCTGGAAACCAGAGAAGCTGGGAGAGATGCTGCCTCTGCATGACTAACATGCTTCTGTGAAGTGCTGTCCTTCCTTCATTGACAAAATACACTCGCAATTTTCTGTGTGTGTGCAAGTGTGTGTGTTTCCAACAAAGGAACATTGTTAAGGACAAAGAGATCTACAGTCAATCAAGATGTCATAGATACATCAAGCAATGAAATCCCAGATTACTAAAATACACTCAATTCTCATTTGCTGGGAAAAAAACAAGGCAACATTCTGGTATAAAGTGTTCCAGTGTGTATAACGCCCTCACATTATTCATTCAGTATTTCATATACTTCTAGTAAACACAAAATTAACCATTATTCTTCCTTATTACAATTTTATACAGATAGCATTTTTTCCTTGACAGATGAAATATATAGAGAGAATAAAATTTTTATTTGGAAAAATATCTTTAGGATCATTTTGCTTATCATCTATTTGTTATGGCTTCTGACCATTTAGGATGTAATTTGATTTGAGACATCAAAACATGGCTCAGATCCAGACCAGAAGTCTTTAAGCAAATAGAGGAAATTGAAAGAGAAATGTGGACTACTTCCCAAATGAAAATTTAACACTGTCATCCCTTTGTTCATTCAAAAACAATTCTGAGGCATTGCTGCTTGCCAGATACTATCTTAGGCACTGGGAGAGTTTAAATTAAGTGAAATACAAGTCAAATATTTGATTTAGCCTAATATTAACAATCTATAAGTTCACAGAATAGTATCTTATGAAATTCGTATTGCAATTCTCTGTAAAATTAGGCACTAAATTAAAAATTAATTGAAACAAATGGAAGAGCAGTTCTCTTAATTTTTTCTGCACTGCAACAATGAATACTATTTGAGCACACACTATTGTCATACATTTATTTTTAAGGCCTCATTTACCCATATTTATGTAAAGGGTATATTTTACATCTTACAAGTGAACACAAACTAATAATTAAATGACTATCTTACACCCACAGAAATTCACTGACTTTTTAAATTTATTGTTTTATATTTTGGTCTTTCTGATTTTTGAAATTCTAGCACTTGAATTTTAAAAAGATGGTAAAAATTAAAAGATACAAACTAATCGCCATTTTATATTTTTAGAAAAACTACAGGCCCTAACATTCTATTATTTAACTATTGATTTCAAAGCATTTATTCAAATATTTTAATAGTTTCTTTCCTTTATTGAACACACAATTATTAGGATCTACTATGTGCCTAAAAATCCATAAGTATGTAGAGGTGAACAAGATAATGTTCCTTTTTTTGAGGTACTTACAAGCAAAAACATATTTGAATGTGTTTAGCCTTTTAAACTATGCCCAAATCATTTATAGCTTATTTTTCTTTGAATACCTTAATCCCATGGACCAAAATCAGTATCAGAGAATCTTCTCACAAGCGCTACATAATCAAAAGATTTTTTAAATAAATCAATGTTATTATAGCAAAAGTTTCTGTGCTAAAAAAAAAAAAAAAAATCATGGATTGATGAATCAAAAAGTATTATTGGAATGTTGTATATACCTTAAAATGAGAAAGAGAAATGGGAAATTCCTGACTTGATTAGTGAAGACTACCTTTTTTCATGACAACAAACTTGAAATTTACCTGTAATAGGCTTAATAATGGTTCCTAAAGATGTCTCCATTCTAAACCTCAGAACCCATTAGTGTGTTAGGTTACCTGGCAAAGGTGAATTAAGGTTGCAGATAGAGTTAAGGTTGCCAATGAGTTGATTTTATGATAGAGTTTAAAGGGGATCATTTACGTGAGCCCAATGTAATCACAAGGTTCCTTAAAAGCGGAATGGATAGGTTCAGTCAGAGAAAGAAATGGGACTACTGAAGAAGGCACAGAGGGCTGCAACACTTCTGGCTGTGAAGATAAAGGAAGGCCATGAGACAAGGAATATGGGTGGGCTGGAGAAGCTGGAAAAGGCAAGTTATGTTCAAATCAACAGTGGATCTACTTTGAATTTTGCATTGGGGTTCAAAGTAAGAATACTTTTCGTAAAATGATTTTGCTTCAAAAAGAAATTTTATATTCATTGGCATATACTGTTGAAAAAGGATATCCAGAAATCTTATTATTTATGATTATAACTAATAATTGAAACATTTATAGCATAAGCACATATTAAGGATGTTGAGAGACTCAAATAATCTTGATTTCTAGTTATATATTTTAATGACATCTTCTGAATTATTTGAGATTCTAGTTTTTCTCTTAAAACTCATAATATTACTAGATGTTGAAACAACTTTTGAAAAGACATTTCTTCTAAAGATAAATGCCTAAAAAACAACTCTCTTCTCAAAGAGCTGCCATCCTCCTGGGATTTGCATTTCTTTATCCTTGATTTTGACAACATTCTGCTCTTCTCAGAGACCAGTGTTGTGGGTAGAAAGCCTAGGCCAAAACCCCAAAGGCCCAGGTATTTTGGGAATGTGTGAGTGTATGTTGTGTGCATGTGTCTTAGAATATCTAAAAGTCACTGCACACTAATTTTATGCCATCCAGTGAATCATGCTCTTTACCTGAATTACCTTTTTAATAAAGAAATACAAAATCTCATAATATTCTTTGGAATTCTAAGAAGTAGACAGACTTCAGCTTCTAGAAAGATATACGTTATACATAAATCAAGCATAAAATGACGTTGAAAGATAAAGAGATAGTAGATTGGCTAGCGACTATGTGTCATGAAGAATGACATGGTGGTGACTACCTGGGTTTTCTTTTAGCTAGAGTGCTGGAAAATGCAGAAATGCCAGCAACCAGAAATGCCAACAGATACACACACACACACAAACACACACAAACAAAGGCCCTAAGAAAAACTGATTCTCTCTACAAAAAAACTAGGAATTAGGCAGCCTACCAAGAGAAAAAATGTTTAGCCAATAACACTCCTACAAGCGAAGGCCGAGTAGGATTCTATATTTTCTCTCTGCTGGGAGGTAATGAGCCTCTACATCCCTACCAGCAACACCATCCCAGCTAGAATGAATAAGAAGATCCCATGGGATACTTTGGAGACTCCCCACCAACTAGCACCAACAGACCACATTTCTCTCCCTACTGGGATTACGTCAGAGGCCTAGGGGTGTCAGAACTTTTACCACTGTCCAGAGGTAATGAGGCCACCCCTATTTCTACAACCTATGAGAAAGCCACAGAGGAACAGTAGTGAGGCACTCCTGCCTCTCCCAGCCACGGTGAAATTACTAGAGGCCTTAAGATATTTCAGAACTCCTCACTCCTGCCCCCTAATGCTGCAGTAAGAAGCCCCTTACTTTATGTTCTATCATATTTATCAGAAAAAGTCAGTTCTTGACCTTTACTTTTTCAGTTCAGGAAAATTTAGGTTTCCACATTTAAGTCATGGAACATTGTATTTTTGTTTTGGATTTTGATTTTTTGACATGTTAACAGTTATAAACTTTTGATCACTCTAATATATATACTCATGGACTAATCCATCTACTAAATATAGGTAGGGGAAGAGAAGAGAAGAAAGGGACTATTACTGAGTCTTATCAGGTCCTGAACACAATGCAAAAATTTGCATATACTCTGTCATCTAATGAAGGAAGAACTCTGCTTAGAATGTATCCATTATATATAATTTATTGAGGGAATATTATGATTTAAAACATGTTTTATAGTGACAAATGTTCATATATACACACACACACACACACACACACACACACACACACATGCAATTGTTAAAGGGAAAAATAATATACAGTTATGAACTTCTTTCCAAAACCGGTAACAATATTTTGGCATAATTCTTTCTAATATCTTTTAAAATCAAGTATTATAAGGTATATAAATGTGCTCAAGCTGCCATAACAGAGTACCACAGACTGAGTGGTTTCAACAGCAGAAATTTATTTTCTCACAGTTCTGGAAGCTAGAAGTCTAAGATCAAGGT
Source organism: Pteropus vampyrus (assembly GCF_000151845.1). Taxonomy (NCBI): domain Eukaryota; kingdom Metazoa; phylum Chordata; class Mammalia; order Chiroptera; family Pteropodidae; genus Pteropus; species Pteropus vampyrus. The sequence continues at coordinate 9,974,740 of NW_011888802.1, read as the reverse complement.
ATGGGCAGGTCTGATTTCCTCTGAGGACCCTCTCTCTAATTTAGGTAGCTACTTTCTCACTGTGTTCTCACATGGTCTTTTCTCTGTGTATGTACATGTCTGCTGTGTCCTAATTTCAGTTTTTAAGGATATCAGTCATATTGGATTAGGGTTCATCCATATGACCTCATTTTATGAATTATCTCTTTAAATGCTCTATCTTCAAGTCATATTCTGAGGTGTTGGGGGTTAGGACTTCAACATATAACATAGGTGCAGTTGCAAAATTCAATTAACTTTTCCCCAGTCATCTCCCCATTTTCCCCCTCACTAGGCAAAAAATTTATCCTGATGTTCATTTATTTACTCAATTATTATTTATTCAACAACTATTACATGTAATTTACTATTGGAAAATGACAGAAAACATAAAAAGTCACACAATCGTGTGGTTGGGAGAGATAATAAATAAAATAAATATGTAAAATGTATAATATATAGTATGTTAAGTGGTGATAAAGGTTATGGAAATATTTCTAAAGGAAGCAAAGGAGGATGGGGAATGGAAATAGTGAAATCTCAAACAGGGTAATAATGTTAATCCTCACCAAGAATGTGGTATTTGATAAAGACCTGAAGAAGGTGAGTACATGTGCCAAACTTGTATTCTATTACATTACATTACATGATATACATTATATATAAATATGTATACACACACATTATATATATATATAGATAGATATACAGACATATGCACATTGTCTATTCCATTTGTTTCTATCTATATGATGTATTCTATATTTAAAAAAATTATTTAAGAGATTTCACTTCTGACCATGAGTGAGTAACCAGACCTGGAGTTATCCTCTTGACATAAGTAAATGGTAAATTTTAAACATCTATGAAATGACTGTTTTATACTTGGAAAACAGGCAAAACAGGACTTTGACCTCTGAGAAAAGGTAAAAGATAAGGTGAGCCCTACAACTGGTTTGGCTCTCTGCCTGGAGGAATCTTCCACAAAGAGGTTCAGGAATGGGTTTCTGAATGAAGTATGATGACCTTAATGAGATGAAGAGACAAGATGAGAGTTTAAGGAGTTCAAGGTGGCTGGAATTTGTAGAGAGGGGTCAGATAGTAGAGAGCTATAGGAGGAATAGTCCTAGAAATCTGTATGTGGTTCCCCTTGACACACCTGCTAAATACTAAGGTGGATGTGTGTATAGGATGAAACTCTACATGTCTGGGCAAGGATGATTAAGGTGATGTAAAGTGGGAAATTCCCACATTCTGACCTGTCATAGAGGAGCACTGTCATTGAACATTAATTTGGTAAGGTCACCTTAGTTGTAGAACTAATTTAGTCTCAAGATAAGGACTATTCACGATTGTGCTAACAAAGATTAAAAATAAGCCTTGTAGAAAATGAAGCTGATGTCCAAGCAGCTTAACTGCTATGCACACAAAACCCACACATATGTTAAACAGTGCAAGACAACTGATCACTCAACAGCATCAAATACAATGACTACCATCAAATAAAAATTATGGTACACACCAAGAAGCAAGAAAATGTAACTCTTAATAAGGAGAAATATCATTCAATAGAATCAGTACCAGAAATGGCAGAGATAATGTCCTTAACAGACCAGAACCTTAAAATAGCTGTTATAAATTTAAATATTAAAAAAAGGAACACAATTAGGCAAGAAATTAAATGTATTAAAAAGTAACAGATGAAACTTCTACAGATAAAAATAATATGTCTGAAATAAATAATTCACAGGATAGGACTGACAGTATATTAGATACAGCAGAAAAAAACCATTAGCTAATTGAGAGCACAGCAACAGAAATGATCAAAATTGATGCACAGGAAGAAAAATGACTCCCCCCTCCCAAAAAAAACAGAGCACAATGACCTGCAAGACAATATGCAACATATGTGAAATTGCAGTTCCAGAGGGAGAAATTGGGAAATGGAATAAAATATTTGAAGATATAATATCAAAAAACTTTATAAATTTGATAAAAATTATTATAAATTCACAGATCCAAGAAGCTCATTAACTCCTAGTAGAATAAATAAAAAGAAAAATCCACCAGGGCACATCACATTCAAATTGTTGAAAATCAGTTATAAATGAAAATTTTCAAGGCAATTAGAAGAAAAAAAATGAATTTCAGGAGAACAAAAACAAGAATCCCTGAAGACTTCTTCCTCGGAAAACAATTTAAGACAGAAGAAAACGGAAGTATATTGCCAAACAGAATTCTGTACCATGCAAAAACTCCATCAAAAATTAAGTCTAAAAAAATATATTTTTTTAGTCAAACGTAAGCTGGGAAAATTTGCTACCAACAAATAAGCACTATAAGAACTACGAAGAGAAATTTCTTTATGGGGAATAAAAATCATACCAGATGGAAATTTTCATTTATACAAAGGAGTAAAGAGTCAGAAACTTTGATCTCCACAAAGGAATGAATGTCAAATCTATGGGTAAATATAAAAGATTTTCTTCTGACTTATTATATACAGTAATAAATAATTTGCTGTTTAAACCAAAATTAACAGCAATGTTTTATAAACTTTGTAACATATGTAGAAGAAAATTGTATGACAACAACAATCCAAAGGGCAGGAAGGGGAAATGCAAGTACACAATTATAAAGCTCAGATATTACTTGTGAAGTGGTATACTGCATGAAAGTACACTAGGATAAGTTTACAATGCCTATTTTATCTAGAGCAACCATGCTTCTTAAAAAA
>NW_011888802.1:9969768-9971095 GCF_000151845.1 Pteropus vampyrus | reverse complement strand
ACATTTGATTAAGCAATAGGATTAAATTTATTTTATTAAAATATGATTCATAACACCCAAAACTATGTATGCTATGATAATATAAAAATGTTCTATGTGATAAAACTAAGTTAATTAACAAATAAGCAGATCATGCAGCCAGCCAGTTTAATCATTGTCTATGTCTATATGCACTGAAACTTAAAATTTAATCAAAGAAGGTACCACTACTACATCTGTGAGTAAATACGTGTGTGCATCTCTCTATTTTCCTAATCTGAAATAGTGAAAAGCCCACTGAAAGAGGCAGGAATCTTTGATAGTAAGACCTTTCTAGATCAAGAATGTTCTCTTTCGAAGTAACTTAGAGGAAAATGGTTTTCACTATATTTGACACAAGATCAAGAGTTTACCTGGATATGAATCCACAATAACAGACAAATCACAGCCTGCTATAAGGCAAAAGGAAGGTACTTTGTGCTAGACAAATGGAGTTTCAAAAATTCTTCAAGAAAAGTGGAAATCAACACCTGTTTACTTTTTAAAAACACAATTACTTAACCTTAGAGGGTGTTAATTGCTTATCATAGACATACAGATTTTCCAGATAAACCAACCAGAGTTTGTTTAGGAAACAATTTCATACTTCACTGAAATGGTTTCAGGAGCCAGAGTTTCAAAATGTATACTTCCACCACTTTTATATTTTTAGTTACAATATGTCCAGTTAAATTATTTTAGTATTTTTTTTTCTAATTTTAGTTCTGACAATTGCTACAGATTATGTGATCATTTTGTGTACAAAGAAGACAGAATACAATTCTATATTGTTTGCACAATTTCCACTATGAGCCACAAACATTATACAGCCATAACATACAAATCTGGTGTGTTATAGAATTTGCCCTTTGCAGGGAGTAACTGGAATAGGTGTTTCTCCAGATGACAAAATTACAAAGGAAAATGACATCCCTTCAGGTCTGATATATGTGCACATTACAGACTTTTGTAGGTCCCTCATAGCTATAAGAAGTATCAGGTTATTTCTAGTTTCTTTGAGAATACACAAGGGTGTTCATTGATTGAGGGTGACTGTTTTTTTCTACTACCTACTAGTAATTAATTTAGTGGCATTTAAAAATCTTTCTCAAGAGTGATGTAAACTCAGGAAATATTCTAATATCAGTCATTCATTCATTTATTTGAAAATATGTGTTGATTACAAATTATAGACTAGACACTGTTCTAAAACAAAGGAGTGAACACAACAGGCCATGTCCCTGCTTTCTTAGAGCTTATATTCTGGTAAGGAGATATCACAAATCAAATAAGTTATATATAAATGTAT
>NW_011888802.1:9966489-9969014 GCF_000151845.1 Pteropus vampyrus | reverse complement strand
AAGAAAAGTCAAAGATGTGAGAAAAAGTCAAAACTGCTTTTATATTAAGAGAATTCTGAGAAGCGTGTGTTCTACAAGAAAAATAAGTCAGCTAACTATCATTTGGTTGTTCATAACTCCAGTGATGTTTAGAGTATATTTCATGAACCTCCTAGAGAGGTGGTAGGAGAGACTTTTCATTTTTTAATCCACTTCTGACAGGAGTAAGAGATTATAAGGGGCTTATTTTTAATCTTCTCACAGATCAGTTTTAGTGATTTTAATTTTCATTCTGTGGTCATATTGCCTGAATTCTGAGGTGTAACATTTCATCAATATGGATCAAGATTACTCATGACTTATTGCTTTACTGCTCACAGTAAATGTGAAAGAGAGCTATTTTTTTTCCCTCTCTACTTGTAGAATAACCAAGGAAAGGAGGCAATTGAATTTTATCAAAAACGATAACAAAATATAGATTTGATGTGCAGTACTGAAATCAAGACTAAATACTTAAACTGACTAAAACAAACTTTTCAATTCATCTGTTTAATGTACGATTTAGCCTTACTGGAATTGAGATACCAATAATCCATAATTTGTCGAATGTTAGGTTTGGATTCAAATCTCTGCATATAGAATTTGACTAATTTTTTTTTAATTGAAGAAAACAAATATCCTTACACTAAAAAAATATCTAAATCACATTGAAAGATTCCAATGTTTTACGGATTGGAGCAAAAACTAGGTGCTTATCTACATCAGACTTCTGTAATTTTTTTCTGCTACTTTTAAAGTGTGTTAAACACTTCAAGGTTTCTCATTGTTTGATTCCAATGTTCTTACATGCTTTACTCCAAGTAACAGAGTCGATAATTGTGGTTGCAGAATAGCCAGTCTTACATCCATGAGGTAGATCAGCCTCCAGACTGCTTAAAATGCAGGTGCAAGGAGCTCTCAGCTCATATTTTCCAAGAAAAGGTCCATCTTTGCTTTTGTAGAAACTGAGAGAAGAATCAGCCAGTGGAATTGTCTGTTTTGACCCATTCTAAAGTGTTGGATTCTCAATTATGTGTTCTATTCCTATCTCTTTGCTTATTTATTTTGAATGCAACATCGCTTACTTGGACTTACACTTTAATTACTCTTTGAATACATTCTTACTCGTATTTTATGTGCTTATTTAGATTTATCTTTCTGTTTCCAGTCTTTATCATGTTACCATGACTCTTCTCTTTCCAAAACACCCCAAAAAATAATGGTGGCCTCCACTCTGTTTATCATCCTACAATGGTATCTGTTTTTATTATAGGACATTATGGCTTATTGATTCCTACCCAGTTCTGGGAATTTTGTGTTCTGGTCTAAGTTTTGTTATAAAAAGAGGGTGTTTTATTTCCTTTTGGTAACACAAATAAAATTCCTGAATGGAAGTCACGGTGAAAATGGATTACTCTCATTGGAACGGAGTCATGGAAGTAATTGACAATAGCATGCCATGTCACAAACCTCTTGATTCTTGCTGTGCAGAGCATTCCTTTTTCAAGATAGTATCCACTATCTGTAAGTCCCTCAGAGCAGCATTATCAGTTTTTTCTCTATTGCCCCAGAATTTTCAGAAAACATTCACAGAATTTAAAAAAACAAACAAAAAACAAAAAACATACCAGTATTAAAATTTTAGGGAGGAAAGTCCCAAGGACACAGACTAGCTTATTCCTTTTTGTCCACAATTAACTTTGGAATGTCCACATCATCTCTGCAAAATTTAAAACCTATTTTCCAAGTGTCACAAAAGTATAAAACAGACATCAAAATTTACAAGGAAAACATAATTCGAATCAGGTCAATTAAATGTTGGTAATGTTTCCATATAATAAAGATATACACAGACCACACATACATAGAGAAATAGTACAATTAAATTTGAATATGTATGGCTTCATATTTTTTCATATTTTCATTACTAGGCAGACTATGTAAATTAAAGACCATTATGATCTAATGTGAATGAGGAGCAACTTACTAAGATGCCACTGGTGGGAAAGTATGTGTCATTAGAATTCAGTCTCTAAATGTTCCTATAAATTAATTTTACTTTCAACCGCTTATTATTGCAAACAGCAAAAACTGATTTTTTTAAAAGACCATATACCTTCATTAAAATGTTTTTATTATGAGCATAAAACTAAAATAGAATCAAATCTAAATCAAATTAATTTTATAATACCTTTTAAATTAAATTAATTTTTATTTAAATTAAGTATTAAATGCTTTTACTTTCAATTACCACAATGGCTGATTCTTTATTTTAAAAAATTACTATAAATCAACCTTCAGCAATTCATTATTAGTATTATCATTTTTTAAATTCATATTTCCTAGTGGACTGTGATATATCTTTCATAAAATAGGTACCACACGGATTTGGAAACAAATCTAACAATAATAACATTAAAAGAATATTACTTAATTAGTAATAGCATTTTGAAATATTGAATTATCACCACTGGCCTTCAAATAACTCTTGATACTAGGTATTATTT
>NW_011888802.1:9954187-9966439 GCF_000151845.1 Pteropus vampyrus | reverse complement strand
TCTAAGTTTTGTTATAAAAAGAGGGTGTTTTATTTCCTTTTGGTAACACAAATAAAATTCCTGAATGGAAGTCACGGTGAAAATGGATTACTCTCATTGGAACGGAGTCATGGAAGTAATTGACAATAGCATGCCATGTCACAAACCTCTTGATTCTTGCTGTGCAGAGCATTCCTTTTTCAAGATAGTATCCACTATCTGTAAGTCCCTCAGAGCAGCATTATCAGTTTTTTCTCTATTGCCCCAGAATTTTCAGAAAACATTCACAGAATTTAAAAAAACAAACAAAAAACAAAAAACATACCAGTATTAAAATTTTAGGGAGGAAAGTCCCAAGGACACAGACTAGCTTATTCCTTTTTGTCCACAATTAACTTTGGAATGTCCACATCATCTCTGCAAAATTTAAAACCTATTTTCCAAGTGTCACAAAAGTATAAAACAGACATCAAAATTTACAAGGAAAACATAATTCGAATCAGGTCAATTAAATGTTGGTAATGTTTCCATATAATAAAGATATACACAGACCACACATACATAGAGAAATAGTACAATTAAATTTGAATATGTATGGCTTCATATTTTTTCATATTTTCATTACTAGGCAGACTATGTAAATTAAAGACCATTATGATCTAATGTGAATGAGGAGCAACTTACTAAGATGCCACTGGTGGGAAAGTATGTGTCATTAGAATTCAGTCTCTAAATGTTCCTATAAATTAATTTTACTTTCAACCGCTTATTATTGCAAACAGCAAAAACTGATTTTTTTAAAAGACCATATACCTTCATTAAAATGTTTTTATTATGAGCATAAAACTAAAATAGAATCAAATCTAAATCAAATTAATTTTATAATACCTTTTAAATTAAATTAATTTTTATTTAAATTAAGTATTAAATGCTTTTACTTTCAGTTACCACAATGGCTGATTCTTTATTTTAAAAAATTACTATAAATCAACCTTCAGCAATTCATTATTAGTATTATCATTTTTTAAATTCATATTTCCTAGTGGACTGTGATATATCTTTCATAAAATAGGTACCACACGGATTTGGAAACAAATCTAACAATAATAACATTAAAAGAATATTACTTAATTAGTAATAGCATTTTGAAATATTGAATTATCACCACTGGCCTTCAAATAACTCTTGATACTAGGTATTATTTCGTAATCAGCTAAAACATAAAATAAAATTTACAGGATAAAACAAAATCTCTTCCCCACTAATAAAAGCATGTAAGTACATAGTTAATTTTCCCGAGAATATTGCTTGTCCAAGTAACTCTCCTGTGTGTAGCTAAAAAATGTTTTCCAGGAGAGTAAATATAAATCATAGTACTTACAATTTCACTTTCAATATTTTTGCTCAAAATAAGCAAACTATGATATATCTTTAATTCTAGAATTACGAAGCTGATTACAATCAAATAAAAGTTATATTTTGGTATCCAAGGACGACACGTGCACTAAAAGCACAGTATGTGGAAGGCAATGTTCAGAGCCAAGCAAAATAAATTTATTTTGCTTCAGCACTGTGTAGTTGTCATTCATTTCTCCTCCGCGATTTACCCAGTGGCATGAATATGATATAGTTAACTGAAGAACATTCAGTAATGGTGTAGTATATAACATTGTCCAGCATTAGATGCATATTGCTCAAGTTCAAAAATTATAAAATTGTGGTTCCTCTAAGTTTCAGAGGCATGTTAAATACCAAGAAATCCTGTAGCTTAATATTTCTGCTACTTACCAGCGTTTGAGAATGTGCTAAACACCTCACTTTGGTTACTACAGTCTATGTGCTCCCCAGAGGATTCCAGCCAATCAGATGGGGGCTCAGACAACACACCTCTTGGTTTATGTTACTAAATAAATAAATAAATAGATAGATAGATAGATAGATAGATAGATAACAGCACATTTCATCAAGGAAATAATAAATATTTGAAGAATTTTAAGAGCTGAAGAAGGACAATGTCACCTCCAAATTCTGGAAATTCTTATAATCTTTCAAACAATGACTATAATTTTAAATGAATTAAGCAATAAAAATTAAGCAACATTCCAATTTCGATAAAACACAAAGAAATGTGAGTCTTAACTAAATGTTTCTATTTGAAAAATAGTTGAATCTCAAAAATATAAAACTAGTAGTCATATCTCTTAGTGCCTTTTTTTCTAGATGTTAAAAACCCGAATATGCACATCAGTGATCCCACTCAGTGCCTCCTAAAAAACACACCTTTCACGTAAGCACATGCTCATGAGAATTTTCAAGAATAAAAGGAACAAAAATGGCTACTATACAGGAATAGCAACAGCATACCTAAGTGTGTAACCACCAGATTGGAACAGATGGTAGTTATTATTGTCTTTAAAACTTTTTAATCATGGATTACATTCTGGAAAATGTTAGGTCTGATTTCATCTTCTAGAATAAAATCTCTGAGAATTAAGTCTGTTTTATAAAGATCACTGGCCAGTTTCAGTTCAGAAAAATAACTTACATTTAGATACACATTCATGCACTTTAGCATTTAATTTTCAAAATGACTTCCTTGAATTTTCCTATTTTGCGCAGGCAGAAAATGATATTTAGAAAAAGTACAATTTGTTCAATATTGTTCCGCTAGAGTAAAGAATGAGAATTTAATCTACATTTTTTGGTGCTATGACCATGTATGTCATTTCATGTATATATAAAATATATATATAATTAAAATATTACAAGCGAGTTCTGTCAAATACGATGAGATTGGTTATCTAGGAACAACTCTTATGGTCAACTGAATAAGGGGGCTGGGATGGATATTCACAGCAAATGGATAAAAGGGGAGAACATTATTGATTGTGCTGTCGGAGTATTCGTTTTGTTTCTTGGTAAAAAATGCAGCCTACACCCAATAGCAAAACATCACAGATTGCCAAGTAAATAACATTTTTAAACCCAAGGGAAAGGGAAAGACGTGCACAAGCCAACATGGAAAACAATTGCAAAGTAACTTTTTAAAGAAATCAAGACAATGAATCAAGACAAGAAACTTCATCTTAATAAATGATCCCATTTCTCCCTCCTTGAGGTTAAAATTGATCATGAAAATGTATTCACATTAACTTATTTTAAAAATATTTTCGAAGAGATATTCTCACATTGTGAATTTGTAGACCAGGTGATAATAGGTACTATAAATTTAATGGATGGTAATTTCCTGAATTAAGCTTGATCTGTTGGATGTTTGAAAGCATTACAAATAAATGTGATATCGGTGCACTTGAGAAAAATGAAATTCTTTCATAAAATGGGATTAAATTTATCTCTGATCAAAAAAAGATAACTGCTCCCATAGAGAAAATTCAACTACCAACAATATCAGAGATACAAATATAAAGTCTAGGTTAAAGAAAAGGTATTAAATATTGACAAAATTAAAATTTTCAGATCATATTAAACTACATCAATGTCTTTTATTGAAGTTCTTACTAGTCTAATAGAAAAGGTTCATGAAGATTCTGTTTGGCTACTTGGGTTATGTGCCTATCCTTGAAACAACTTAGATTGACCTTAGATGGATGAGGCACTTTAAAAGGACAGTCCAGTCATATACTCAGTTTTGCAATGCTTGGATAAGTGGTCTTAGTTTTCTCACACCAAGACCAGCAAAAAGTAATATGCTCTCAGTACAGAATGTGATATCAGACATTATTGATAAATTATGTGATATTTTCATAAAATGTCAAATCAAATTAATAAGTGATATACTTTCTTAGTTATCAGTCTGTATGTGTTTATAGACACATATATACATAAATGCATACATACTTAAACACACACACACACACACACACACACACACACACACACACACACACACACACACACACACTGAGCTACCTGATCGACATAATCAAAAATTATGGAACCGAGGGTCTGACAATTTATATAAGCTACAAGTATCACAGAATCCAATTTAAGTTTTTTCCTATTTATGTGTTACTCATGTCATGTAATTACATGTAAATCTTCATTTATAAGACTGACTTCTGGTAATAGTGAAATAGCTAATTAAGACCAATGTTCCTGCTGAGAAATAAAAAAACAGGAAACTGGACTAACTGTTTGTTTGTTTGTTTGTTTTTAAACTTTCTGTAAGTCACCAGAGTCTTAATGCAGTAAATAATATTAGACCAAATCAGGGGGAAAAAAAAAAAAAAACCTCAAATATGTCAGCTAGATCTTTGGGCCACTTTTCCCCTGCGAGCCTTTGCTGAGTTCCTAAAAGGTATCTGAGTAGCTAAGAAGCTGAGCAGTACTTCTGGTAGCCTCTCAGGAATGGAGAATATAAATGGAGTATATGGCCTGTGGGGAGGCAGACACACTAATCTAATGTTTGGTTAGGATCATATGAATTTATACAGTTCTTTCAGGGATTGAAGACCATCTTTAATAATCTGATGATAATAGATGAAGATCTTGGATTGTTATATCCCCAAATGCCTTTCATAAGCAAATACAAATCCCCTCCGGAGGATGAAAAAATTTACTATGTGCCTCAAACCATTTTAAAAATTCTCTAAATAAATAACTTGTAAAAAGTTAGGTTCAAAAACAAGGAGATAAAAATAAGATAAACAGAAAAAACATATAATAGAAGCAAATTCAGAGGAGTTCAATAACGTAGTTATTAGATATAGGTTAACAAAACTATGCTAGATATTAGAAAAGATTTTTTTAAAAGAACACAAATTTTGGAAAATAACAAGAAACTGTGAGATTAGGTAGAGCATATTGGTTATAGAGGTAATCCTAGTATGGAAAAATACATAAACAAAATACTCACTGTACTGGTTTAATATCAGATTAGACACAGCTGAATAAAGAATTAGTGACCTAATAGATAGATATGATGAGAATATCCATAATTAGGTATGGAGGGATGAAAGAATGAAAAAAAAAAACAGAAGAAAGGGAGGAGTAAGAAAGTCTAATGTACATATACTTAGAGCCCTCAGAGAAAAAAAAAAAATAAGAGAAAATCAGAGGGAAGAAAACCATGAGAAAGAATTACTTTTTAAAAAAACTATTAAAATATCAAGTCATAGATTTTTTAAATTCCAGAAACTCCATGTAGGATAAAAAAGAAATCATACGTTAGCTTATACTTTAGCTGAAATCCAAAGACAAAGAGGAAATCACAAAGATTACTTTCAAAGAAGGAACAATCTACAGATGACATCTCAACAGAAACAATAGAAGCCAAGCCAAAGACAATGAAATATTTTCAAAGTGCTCAAAGAAAGTAACTATTAACCTGGAATTCTATACCAAGTGAAAATATCCTTAAAGAATAAAAATGAAAATGTCTCACTTCTTGTAGAATAATGGTGGTCACCTGTATTAGTCAGGGTTCTTCAGAAGAACAGAACCAATAGGAGGTAGATGATTGATAGATTAGATAGATGATGATAGATAGATAGATAGATAGATAGATAGATAGATAGATAGATAGATAGATGATAAATAGATATAGATATGAGAAGAATTATTACAGAAGTTGGGACACATGGTTATAGAAGCCAAGAAGTCCCATAATCTGCCATCTGCAAGTTGGAGAACCAGGAAAGCTGGCCATGTAATTCAGTCTCAGTTTGAAGGCCTGAGAAGGGGAGCTGATGATGTCAGTCCTGGTCTTAGTCTGAATGCTAGGGAACCAGGAGTACCAATGAACAAGGGCAGGAGAGGAGAGCAAATTTACTCTTCCTCTGCTTTTTTAATTCTATTCAGGCCTTCAGTTGATTAGATGATGCTTACCTTCATTCAAGAGGACCATCTTCTTTACTCAGTACATTGATTCAAATATCAGTCTCTTCTGGAGACGCCCTCATAGGCACACCCAGAAGTAGTATTTTACTAGTTATCTGGATATCCCTTAGCTCAATCAAGTCGACTCTTAAAATTAAGCATCACATCACCTAAATCCAAACCATGCCACTCTTCATCTAAAATCCACACACATCAAAAAGAATAGCAGAGAACAAGAAATCAGATGAAATAAAAATCAATCTCCATGTCCACCAAAAACCAGAAAACAAATAAAATGTTATAAATTTCAATTTCTATAAAAGTAGTGAAATAAGCATTAAAACCAGCAGAGTGAGCTCCAGAAATCACACAAAAACAGAGCCAGAGGTATTACATGAACAAAAGAGACTTCAGCAGGGTTCTACTGGTGGAAGATGCAGATATATCAGCCAAGGTCATTCCAAAAAGGAACTGGGGAAATTACTGAGAATACACAGATGTCTAGCTATTGTGCAGAACTACTGCCATTATCTCAGGAATGCACGGCTTCTGGGAGAGAGAAGCTCCTTGGAAGGGAAAGATGCCCCTTGGACTTTTGACAAATTCAAATTCTAAAAGTATAGTATCAAACAATCAGAAACAGACTGACTCACCTCCCCCCCCCAAAACGCACACCCCACAATGCACCATTTATGACATGAAAAGCATGTTCTTCAACTAAGAAGGAAAGTAAGCCACTCTCATTTTCAGTTTTCTCACTGTAGTATTTTTGCGGGTACATTGGGTTCCATTTTTATTAGTAATGATGTGTTTCACATTTTCCAGAGCCTAAAATACAGGTGATTCTGTGGTGAAAGTGGTGGGATGGTTAGTGGTTTTAAGAAATAAAAGATCTAAATAAATAGAATAATGAAACCGTTATGGATAGGAAGATTCACTATTTAAAAAATGTTGATTCTCCTAAAATTAATCCAGAAATTCTGTGTAATTCCCATCATGATTACGACAGGGTATGTGTATGTGTTTAGAAAATTTTTTCTTGAAAGTTATATGGAAATACCACAGTTCAAGATAATCTTGAAGAGCAAGGTGAAAGGAGTTTTATCAAGAGTTATTCTATATCTATGGCATTTAATACAGGATAGCATTTGTGCAGGGACAGAAAAATAAAACAAGTAAATGAAATAGTGGATCTAGAAACCAATTCAGCCATATATGGGCACAAAGTGATATGTCACAAAGTCTGACCTGCAGAGTAATGGGAAATGATCTTTTCAATAAATTGTGCTTGGGCAATTGAATATCTCTATAGAGAAAAATGATTCTGTTTGTTATATCACACCATATATAAAATATTGTAAAAATAAATATAAAGACAAAATGCTGAAGCTTCTAGAAGATAATATGGGCAAATAACTTCATGATCTTGAGGAAGGAAAATAATTTTTAAGCATAGCATAAAAAATTTAACTATAAATTATTACTACATTTGAGCACATTTACATTAATACTTATTTTTATTACAAATAACCATGAAGAGCATATAAAAGGAAGTCAAATCAGAAGATATTTCCACATTATGTATGACTAATACATTACATATGACTAATAAAGGTGTCACCTCCAGAATGAAAAGGATGTCTATGAGCCAACAAAGAAAAGATGGAAAATAAACCAAAGAACTGAACAGGCATTATAAAAAAAAAATTTCCATATGAAGAATGACCATATGAGATCATTCACCTCATAAGTAGACAAGTAAATAAAAATGTCTAAAATGAAATATCTCTCCATACCCTAAACACAGATAAACTGATGATACCATATATTAGTAAAAGTGTGAAGCAACCAGAACCACCAATCATGCTGATGGCTGTGCTAATTAGTGCAGGTGTACTATCCCTTTGGAAAGAATTGGCTCTATGACCCAGTGGTTCTGCTTCTACACTGATCAACAGAAATGTGTCCACACAGGTACCAAAAGAAATGTTCATATAATCCATATTCTTAATAACCCTTAAAATAAACAGAACAAGTGTGTGTTAATGATAGAAGGGGTAAATAAGTGGTATTATATTTATACAAGGCAATATTATAGAAATAAAAGTGACTAAATTTTTGTTGCATGCTACGAATTGTTGGATGAATCTCACAAACTTAATATTCAATGAAAGATGCCAGGCAAAAAGAATACCTTGTGCACCATTCCACTTACACAAAATTTTAATACAGATGAAAGTAAACTATAGCATTAGAATTAAGGACAGAATGTACTCAGGGAAAGAGAAAGTGCCTAGAAGGGAACATAAAGGGGGAAATCATTTGGGTACTGATAATGTTCTATTTCATGACCTAGGTGGTAGTTACACAGATTTTCATTTCATAGTGATTTATTTAGCTATACATTTGGTTTTTCTGCACTTTTCTGTATGTGTTATATTTCATAATAAAATATTTTTTGTTTTTAAAAATTCAGTCATGTGGGATTAGCAGAAGTACATCAAACACTTATAAGAGTTTGGTTGTGTTATAGCCCAAAACTTTAATATAGCTTGTTCCTCTGTGTCCTGTGAGTATGCTCTTGTCCTGAATAAACAGAAACTAAGGCATTCTGGCAATGAGAATGTGGTCCCCTTACTATCAAATTTTAATGATAACCTTGGCCAAAGGGAAGAGGGTTACAAGCAGGACTCTGAATCCATTGGAGTCCTGGTGGAGAGAACAAAGGGCAGGATGAGAGCATGGAGAACAGCCTCCTGGCTGATGAAACAGCATTAGATTATACAGACCATCAAAATTTATACAGCCCAGAGATGTGAGGCTAATATGCCTAGTACTCAAGAGAAAAAGAAAGGTGTGAAGGGGTATGACTAGGAACCTTGTTTCCTGCCCCAAGTCTATAAGACTATATAGTAAGATCTGAGATTAAAAAGGCTTCAAGTGATGTAATTTAATGAGGTAGATATGCCAATAATTCAATCTGGATGGTGATGCATGAAGAAGTTAAGTAATTTGTCCAAGATCACACACCTAGTAGGTAGTAGAGTCTGCTGGTCTCATTCAGGGCCTGCTTTCTTCACCACACTGCTCAATGTTTCTCTTGCAATCAGATACCTGACATGACTTATTGCATAGGGAACTGGTGCAAGGAGCTGAGAATTTTAGTTGTGAAAAAAGTTAAATATGTACCAGTGGCCTAGACCTATATGTACTTATTGACCAATTTACAACCCTAAATGAGCTAACACAAATGTTATACCAACAAAAAAGTATTTTTAAATTGTTCATATAGAAATATCATAAGTATAATAGTTTATGATCTTAGTAATGAAAATATTATCTAAGATTTTTTAATGTTTTGAGCTCTTTAAAGCGATCTACTAATCTAAATCTCACAATAGTTCTGTGAGTAAAATATTATAATGAAGGAACAGAGGCACATAGATCTAAAGTAACAGGCAAAAGTCATACTATCTATGAGTAGAGATTCTGTTTCAATGCCCACAGTATAATTTCAAAGTTAACTTTTATTTCCTTCCCAACTTTTTTTATTTTGGCCTAGAATAATTATCTCCAGACTTTAAAAGATAGCCAGACAATGATATTTAAGGAAAAAGAAAATTCAAAATAGATAAGGAGATTGCAAAATATTATCTAACTCATTTAAAGGAAGATCGTTTTCCAGGTCGAAAATATTGTCAATAAAAACCAAGCAAACGAACAAAGAAAAAAATGTATAATGTGAAGTTCTAATGGAGAATGAAAAAAATTCCAGAAGACATAAGAATATCCTCATTTCTTTTTAACATAGGAAAACAAGTTGCTGAAATGGAAATCGAGGTTGATTTCAGATAAAAGTCTAGAACAGATTGTTAAACAGATGACTTTCATGTAATTTAAAATGGAACTGATGAAATGTACTATATTAAGTATCTTGTTCATCACTCTGGTGATCTCTGTGAAGCTCAGTGAAATCCTACAGGCAGAGCCCTCTGCACCAGGACATGGGCAGGGCAAAGCCTGTTTCCTTTACAAGAGATGGGAGAGTAAGCTTGACAACAGAGCATTATGTGGATTCATACGATTGACACACTGTGCTCAGAGTTAAGAAATCATTAACAATTGAGGATCATTAACAATTGATAATTCTCAATGAAAGCTGTACAATTCCTTTTCTGTTTTATCTCAGTACATAACAGGCATTCAACAAATATTGGCTGGATTTTGAATGAATGTCAGCAAATCTAAGATGCCAAAACACAGACTCCTGTGATGCTCTGAACAACATATTTATCTGTAGCTTAGGTGATGCATTAGTAATATGTCAGACACATTTATGAATAAATGAAGTAGGAAGAGGTAAATGAATGTGTGAGATGCTGTAATAAAGAGTCACCTTTTCAGGGGCTAGCTCATTTGATAGTTTTCAATAAGTATAAGTGCATATTCACTTTTAGTTTTCCATTTAGACGATACTAACCTTTTCTTACTGGTGATTTTTATTCCTCTGATCTCACCCCTAATTCATGGGCAACGTTTTGGCACTAGATCTAAAGTGACATATTCGGAGATTCAGTGGAACATTCTCAACTTGTAGGCATTTCCCTGGTTTCTGTGTAAACACCGTGCTGACTATAAATTGCTTCTGGGATTTATGTCATTGCACTTCCTTGTCCCCTTTTATTAAATTGGCTTACTTGCTCTGCACATTCCTGACTGCTCTTGGACTTTGTGCTGTGTCAACTATCATTTGATGTATTATTACTGCAGACATTTTTGTCATTTTCTTATTTTCTAGCTGAGAACTAAGGTGACTTCATGGTTGAGGTTCAGCACTACAACTGACACTGTCAAGTGAGGTAGGGACTTACTATTAAATATATGAGATATTTTGAAATCAAGTAAATGATAAAGAAATCAGGCTTTCAATAAAAAAGAGTATTTCAGTTTCGTGAAAGGAATATTCAGTGTAGATACTGGGATAATCCCTGAAGTAGCATTAGTACTTGAGTGTGCATGTGTGTACTCTCCCTCCCTTTTACTCTCCCTCCCTCCCTCTCTCCCTCTCTCTCAATCTCTTTCTCACAAACACACAAGTTCATCCTGGTACTTACAAAAATGATATGAAAAGTGATAAGAAAACTTGGGTTTGTACTGATACTTTGATAAATTTGAAAAAAAATATTCTATTCTCCATTGTTTCCCTTGAAAACTTGAAAATTCTTGACTATCATATGCTCTCATTGAAATCACATTGTCAAATCAATAGGGAGGAAATAAAAAGGGCCATAATTTAGACTTGCTTTTATGCAGCAATATGTATGTTTAGTTTCAATTATTGTGATATATATAACATGTGACACATTTAAGATATAGAGTAGCAGCAACATGGTTTGAAGTAAAACTAAAAGAAGGATTTGCATCAGGAAAAGGCTGAGCTAATTAGGTTAAAGAGAATTCAGAATGTGAGATGAAGGCACCAGCCGAGCTGTGTCCTTCGGCAGAAATTATTTACTCAAATGAATGTCTGCTCATATTGAAAAGAGCAAAAGTACGTGGGCAATATGTGTTCGTCCTAGACAGAGTACAATCAACACGAGTTATTTTATGAAAAATTGTAAAATTTACTAAGATAGAAGGACTGTTAAGGCAAGAGGCTCAAATAATATATTTCCAATGGTTTAAATTTTCGCCATATATAGAATTTTACTTCTGATCCTAACATGGTCTCCCAGTCACTTCTGAAGCTAATGCTACATCACAACACATGCTTTGAAACTGGATAGATATCAGTTAACCCTGTTCCTTTGTGTCCCCACTGTTTCATTACTTCTACAAGCACAGACAATTTTATCTCTTCAGAAGGCCATGAATGAATCACCTCATTTGAACTACAATTAGGAGTCTTCTGTTTTACAAGTAAAACTTAATTACAATTCATGACACTGAACAAACAGTGACATGCTTACTGAAGTTTATATATGGATAATTGCTTTGGACTTTATTACAAAGCAAATAGCTTTATTAAAATATTTTAAAGTCCAGTTTCTTAAACTTTTTTTTTTTCACAGCCCTCTAACTTAAAACCATTTTAAAGAAGAGCAGTGATGGTTTTCACTGGCTACTGGTAGAATGATAAATATGGCCCTTCAAGTATCCTAGCATATAACATAAAATTATATATATGTACATTATGAACACAATAACTGCACATGTGAATATAAATCAACACAAACTTTTTATCAAAAAGTAAAAAACACAATTCCTAACCACATATCCATGCTGATAGGACTTTAGTATGATTTTGCAGCAAACCTAAGATATAGAGAAATTAACTACCTTATGTTAACAATCACAAAACATAGAAAACAAAAAATAGAATTCAAGACCTATTTCTAATCAAAAAAGAATATTATATCAGGTTATTAATATTTT
>NW_011888802.1:9948778-9951667 GCF_000151845.1 Pteropus vampyrus | reverse complement strand
AATCAGTATATTATTTGAGCTTCTGTCTAAATCAGTGCTTCCAGAACAGTCAGTCTTTTCATCTCAAATAAATGCTGTTGCCTCTCACTTTGAGGGGCCTTTTATTTTTAGGCTAATAAACATTTGCTTATGGAACTAGGGAAATATGCTTTAAAGATCTAAGAAAACAATGCCTTTTATAGTTAACATACTAGTCCTAGTACCTGGTATATAACAGCCACTCAAAAAAACTGTAAATCTGTAAATAATCCTTGAATGCAGAAATCCCCACCAAAGCAATAACTGCATATTCATTAAAAAACAAATAATGTTTTAGCTTGCGATTATATACTTTAACATCAACATTCACTTGTAAGTATGACAATATTTTATATAAAAATTAATGTCCTGTGCAGGTGGTGTCAATTCAATTTCTTCCTTTGTTTACAATATTTCATTATAATACAAAGGCAATCAGTTTATCTTACATATCTAGAATAGTGGGAATCAGCCATGAGATGTAGAAACAGTGGTCTATGGAATAGAGTTTATACTTAATTTATATAATGCTTCTTTAACAAATCCTAACTTCTTCGCACATGATAATGCTGAAAAGAAACCACTGAAAAACCTAAATCCTAAAACGTTCTGGATAAGAAAGGTCGTGGCCTTTGAGGCTCCAGTGTAATAAGTTCCAAAATGGAGGTAGTGAGCGAGTAGTGCAGTAGTGGGTAGAGGAATGAGCAACACAGAAGACACATGACTCGCCTTTTATTTTCCTCTTACTGTTTTGTGACATGAAGAAAGTCCTGACTCTTCTGAACTTCAAATGTCCTATTTATGCATTCAGTATGATAATACTTGCCTTGTCTACCTCCTGGGATTACTGCAGATCTCAAATGAAATAAGGCATGTGAAAATACTTCAAATCTTGTAAAGGACTCCAGCATTGAGGCTTTGACTAAGAACTAATCAAGCAAGGAAAGAAACCATCATTTCAGCATCTCAGAGAGTTCCATATAAATGGATATTCCAGATAACAGAGCTTTAACTTTTGGTGGAAATGTGTCTCTAAAATGAACTATGGTTGACGGATCTGAGTTTTTTTGTTTCCTGGCATACTGAATATATCTTAATTTTTCCATAACTCAAGTGAAAAAATGTGGCCACCAGTAATTGTGCTAGACTGGAATACAGAAGCTTGAATCATCCTCCTTTATGTCAAAACGTCAGGTGGTTGATCTACTACTAGTCAGCCTGCCTTTTGCAGCACTTTTCTTCCAATTTGCAACTTCTACTCAGCTTTCGTTTGAGAAATCGGATAACCTGGCTATTTAGAATCCTGCATAGTCCATTGGTTTCAAGTCCTTTCCAAAAAGTCAAAGCAAAGATTTCAGGCTGAAAAGCTTTCTGATTTCTATATGCAGGAATCTTTAAATAAGCAAAAATTCCAGCTTAGAATAAATTATTGATAGGTTAATAACAAGAGTTCTGAGGGTCTTTTTTCTGTGATTCCTTGGCTTTCTTACTTTCTCGTATGCAAGAACATTCATAACATTCCAAACCAAATGCTTAACTAATTATATAATTTAGAAAACATGATGCCTCTAAAAGATTTACTTTAGAAGAAAAAAGTAATGTTGGGTTTAACTGTGAAGGCTTTTACTTCTCTTTCAAATGCTAGCATAACAATGAAATTGAAAATATTTACCTAAAAGTTTTTTTCTTAAACCTAGTTTATAGTATTGTGAAGATAAACTAGAAAGGGGGTGTTTCTTACTGGTCACATATAAAATGACTAAGCAATAAATAGACCAACACTTCTCAAATTTCAGCCAACGATTGTTGGAAAATTATACTCAATTTCCCTTTATCTTCATTTGTCATAAATATAAATTAATCATAATTTGTATTTTTTTTTTAAAAAGATGCAAACTAAATGCAAATCTAAAAGCAAAACGTCTTCAAGAAGTTATTTGAAAGGAGCCTGTGTAACACTTTCAAATCTTTCTTGAAAATGAGAATGTTGTCCAACCTGCCTGAGTTTTCTAGCAACAGTGAAATTCATAAAGGTCACCCTGACAAACTAAAGCAATATTCTTCTCACAGTTCTTGTTATGGTAGCAGTCAAGCAGCATATTCATTTTCATTTTAATTATGTTTGTAAAGAGTGGGAGAGGCAGGTAAGAAGCCTTTGCGAGCCTCCCACTGAGCCTCTACGGGTATCTGCAGAATTGCAGCAATCGCCCTAGCAGGTTTCGTTATTTTTCAGTAGATTTTTATTGACCAGGGGTAATAGCTTATTAAAATTCTGTTAGTTATAAAAGTTGTTAAGAAACCGATTCCTTTGGCATAATGCCTTCCCACTTGATTATCTGTTCATTTATTCCTTCCCGGCGAACATTTATTCTTAAAACAGTGTAATTTGTGTGTAACTTTGATTGTTATCTAATTTATTTACCAACTGACAATTAATCCCTGATATACTGCCCCTACCATACAACCCCTATTGTTTACTGAAGCATTTAGCTACAGTCAGTCACCTTGTGTCTATCTACGAGAGAATCCACTGACAAAGCAGTCTTGAACATTAGCTTTGGTTTAAAAAAGCTGTAGCATCACCATTGTTTTTACTAATATATACAATGCAAGCAATGTCAATGTTACAACTGATTACATAGTGTGTTTTCACTCTATGTAAGGCATTGTGATAGATGATACTGAGAATATATAAAGAAACCATATTTGGGATAGCACCTCAAGGAATTAATGTCTAATGAGGAGATTATACACATGCCTAAATAACTATTATACAAGGTAATGACTGGAAAAAAATGTAAGAGAGTTACTCTTAAACTTCAGGCAAGAGGGAGATACCGGCATGAGGAATCAGGGAAGTCTTACTAGAGG
>NW_011888802.1:9946284-9948120 GCF_000151845.1 Pteropus vampyrus | reverse complement strand
AAAAATATGCTATTTATATTAGACAAATGTCACATATAAGAACTCAAAAAGCATGAAAGTAAATGATAAGATATACTATACAAACATTAAAGAAAAGAAATCTGTTATATCAATATCATCAAAGTAGACTTTAAGGATAGAATATGACAAGAGATAAACTGTCTTCTTTTTGGTGATAAAGGGACGATTCAAAGCAAAGAAAGAAATTATAAATGCATATATAATAAATGACATAACTTAAAAATATTGAAAGCAAATTTGACAAAAGTAAATGAAAAAACAGACAAATACACAGTCATAGCTGTAGATTTTAATGTATCTTCTTAAGAAAAGCAGACAAGAAATCAGTAATGATAGAGAAAATTTATGAGGTATACAATTTGTCAACTTGGCTTAATTCTCCACATTTAAAACTGTGCAAATGAGTGCATAATACACATTCTTATAGTGTGCATTTGAACAGTTACTGAAGTTGACCATATTCTGGACTATATAACAAGTCTCAAAAACATTCAGACTTTTAAAATCATTAAGAATATGGTCTCTGACCACAAAATAATTAAATGTGAGATCAATAATGCAAAGATAAACAGAAAATGGTTATTTTTAAATAATTAATAAACTTTTTAATGAAAAAAGTTTAAAAACTTTAAACCAGAACTTTACAAAAGAGGCTATCCAAATGACTAATGTGCATATTAGTTGCAAGGGAATCAAAACTAAAACCAACGCTACAAAAGACAGCATGCCACAAAAAGAGCTAAAACTAGAAGCCTCCTCATAAAACAAATGCAACGGCATAATCACTGTCTCATCTTTATGTTGCATATGTGGGTTGCCCATATGAATGTTCCCTGAGTAGGGCAGATTTAATTGGTCCTTAGGATTATGTGCTCTAAGGACAAGAGTGTCTCCTGAAGTTCAATCCAGTGTCATTAGCTGTCAGCAAGTTAACATCATCATAGTGGATGTTTGCAGAATTCTATCAGATATATTCATGTCCAAAGGAGGCTCTTTTATTATTGAACCATGACTGAATCATGATTATGGAAACAGATACAACAATTTAGTAACAAACTCAGTTTTTTAAGTTATCCATATGTATGTCCACATAGATTGACAAAATTTAGTCATCTGGAATGGAAAAACTAATTAAGCTAGTGCAACTATAATCTCTCTACTATAGGCTCTGGAACAATGTTTAATTAACTCCACCGCGGTATTAAAAAGGACCTAGAATTGACTCAAGAGAACTTATTTTGACAAATATCTTGCTGAGATGGAGGACGACTCTATCAACATAAACTTGGATACTTAGTTTCACGTGGGGGCTACTTTGGCCACTCTCACCTGACTCACAGAGACTGCTTATGAAGACAAAGTGACAATCTACTAAAGCTTTATGGAACTCACCACTCCAGATAAAAAGCCGAGTATTTGACTCATTTTCAAAGAGAGATGACAAATTTTGATTGGGTATGAATATATTAAACTCTAGTATGAGGGTAGGGAATCAAGGAATAATTCCCTGTTTTCTTATTACAGATATTGAATGGTAGCCCCACAAAGCACCCATAATGTCCCCAGACAGAAGCTAGTAATATGAACCCACCCCAAATTTGAATATGCAACTCCTAGTTTGACTGAGCAACAGATGGTTTTATCAATATTCTTCTCCCAGACTCCGTCTTAGAAAATGCTGTGATCTGACACCAAATTAAGCCTTTCAAGAGAACGATATTTAATGAGCCTTCAAAGTTAGGCAGTGGAGCTGGAAAGGCAATTCTGGATATTCTGGAATTTTAGTTCCTCCCTATTTGGGGAAGTTAGCAAAGA
>NW_011888802.1:9927347-9944799 GCF_000151845.1 Pteropus vampyrus | reverse complement strand
AGTTCATAACATTTTCAAATGAATGAACAAATGAATGAGCCAAGATTAAATGTCCTAACCACAAATTATTATAGCATCTTAGTGTACGTCTCTTTCGAAGCACTGATAACATTTCATTTTAATCAGTCTGTCTTCTATTTTAGTTTTATGGTGATGAGGACTGTAGTAAGGACGAAATCAAGAGTCAGTTGAATAAATAAATGATTAAATGAAGTGCATTTCTTCTTCATTTACAGATGAAAAAATCTGAGGTCTATGGATGCAATGTGTCTTTCCCAGTGACATAGGGCTAATTTAAGTGGCAGAAACAGACCTCAATATCATCTATACTAATTTTTCTACTCAAATTCCTTTTAGTAAAAATGCTACGCTTTTAAATAACTGCATTTCGCGTTCTCCTCACAGTGTTGTACTTTGAGTAGGATGTGGACAAAACTTTGGCAGCTTTTTTTTTTCCCAGTCATAACTCTGCTCTTTAACAAAAATGAATCTATAATATTGCTGCTTCACCTACCTATTTTAATGTGAAGTTAATAGAAACTTTAGAGTTGTGTCCTGAAAGTGGAAGGCATTATATAAGTCATTTGTAATTACCATTGCTTAACATAATCATATTTACTAATTCCTTTATGCAAAAATGTTTCTAATTACACAGATCAAATATACAGGCTCTGTTGATTCAAGAGAAAATAAACACTGCAATCGTACTACTATAGGAATTTCTATAAGCATAAAGAGCAAGTGACAAAGAAACAGAAAAGTAATTGTACTACTATAGGAATTTCTATAAGCATAAAGAGCAAGTGACAAAGAAACATAAAAGTAAATGCAGGGTCTTTGGGCTGATACATATTTTAACCAATTTCCTATTCAAGAGCTACACAGAATTATGATCGTGTTGAAATTTCTCATTAGCTAAAACACGTGAGCTCATCATAGAGATTGGGGAGGTTTATCACACATTATCCAGGATCAGAAAACATTATACACACAGTATTTGCAGAAATGAGTTTTCATCAAAATTTGTAAAGTGAATTAGAGGTTAACATAGCACAGTGTCTATGAATAAGCTATGTGCATAGAGGAAGAGCAACATAATTTCAAGGCAGTTAATATATGTGAAGTCAGATTACCAGCATGTTTAAAAACATGCTTTAAAATAAACATCAAATATAAATTCAATGTGGAATCTAAAAAAAACAGACTCATAGAAACAGAACAAATTGGTGGTCACCAGGAGTGGGGAGTGGAGGGTGGGGAAATTGATGAAGGTGGTCAAAGGGTAGAAACTTCCAGTTGTAAAATAAATAAGTTATGGGAGTATAATGTACAGCATGGTGATTATAGTTAACAATGCTGTATTGTATATTTGAAAGTTGCTAAGAGAGTAGATTTTAAAAGCTCCCACCATAAAAGTTGTTTGGATGTGTTAACTAACATTGTAGTAACCATTTCACAATATACACTACATCAATCACTAGATTGTACACCTTAAAGTTATACAATGTTATAAGTCAATTATATCTCCATAAAGTTGGAAAAATATTTTATGTTAGTAGAAAAAATATTGTAATGTAATGTAACATACCAAAGTTTGATTCTAGTACCTATTATCTACCTACATGCTTCCATCAGGGGACCTAGCCAAACACATGGTTTTGATACCTCTTTCATGATGATGATGATGATGATGATGATGATAGAGGATTTTTAAAAAATCATTGTTTGTATATTTTTAGGAAATCTCTGGTTCTAACTATCCTTTGAGTTAACATCTAGCTACTTGAAAAATATCTGTGCTTACATGGATATTTAAGTATTGCATAACTAAAACAGTACATTCAATCTCCACAATGATCCAAATGTATCTTTCAGTCTATCTCTGATCAGTAAATGGCACAACTATCCACAAAAGAGCTCAAGCAAAATATTTAAGATGGTGATTCACCTCTGCATTCATTTTATCAACCTGTTCTGTCAATACAAATTCCTCTTCATTTCCACTGAAATAACCTATTCTAAGCTACCATCATATCTCATCTGGACTACTAAATCATCAAATCAATCATCCTGCACCCCACTCCCATGTTATCCATTTTCCAAAAAGCTGCTAAATGTATTTTTTCAAACTTAAAAATGTCTTTCCTTTTCATAACATTCTGTGATGACTTCTTCACACTTATTTAGAATAAAACATTACTCCCATTCTTGATCCATAAGCCTTGGTTGAACAGTCTCTAGATCCCTAGCCTTCATCTCTACCTCAGGTAAATATGAGGTCTCCCTGTGAGTCCTATGGTCACAAATCAAGTGTTAACTAGTAAGGTGATTCCTCATTCTCTAAAGCAGCCTCACCCCCATGACCCTCACTCTCTTTCTCTCCTCACATATTTGCCTTTGTTATTTCTATCATGATGCTCACAAAACTGGTACTAATCTTTTTAAATTATATTTATTGGAGTGACATTTGTTAATAAAATTATATAGGTTTCGAGTATAATTCAATAACACATCATCAGTATATTGCATTGTGTGTTCACCACCCAAAGTCAGATCTCCTGTCACCATATATTTGACCCCCTTTACTCTCATCTACCTTTCCCTCTCCCCTTTTTCCCTCTGATAACCACTAAATTGTTGTATGTGTCTATGAATTTTTCTTTGTTTTGCTTGCTTGTTGCTTTCAGTTTTCTATATCACTTCTAAATGAAATCATATGGCTCTCAACTTTTTCTGTCTTACTTCACTTAGCATTATTTTCTCAAGATTCATCCATGTTGTCACAAATGGCAGTATTTCACCTTTTCTTTTGGCAGAGTAACATTCTGTTGCATATATGTACCACATCTTCTTTATCCAATTATCTATCAAAGGACAACTGGTATTGATCTTATTCATGTATTTGTTACTTGTGGTTCCACCATCTTCACTCCATCCCACCCCTACTCAAGTGGGGCTTATACCTTAGGTGTATAGGAAGTATTCAATAAATATTTGTACAATGAGTGAATAAATGACTAAGCAAATGAAAGTTCAGAGCACAGTTAATATCTGGTAATATGATTTGGAAAAAGCAACTGGAACATGCTAATGTACTGCTTCTGAAGATGGGATTATTTTTATGTGTTGGACAGCTGTAAAATAAGATTGAGTTAGAAAAAGAAGTATCTATCTACATAGGGCATTTTCTCAATTGTTGAACTATAACGAACTGTTTTCATTCTTCTTCTCAAGTTGAAGGAATATTTAGAATTGTGTACAGTGTTCATCGCAAAGCATCAATTTCTATTTGCATGTCCTTATCTGTACATGAAGTGATGATATTAGGGGATGATGATATATGGGAATATTCTAAATAAATGTCACATCTGTTTTTACCCTCCTTAGCAACATGGCATATCTGTTCACATACATTATTTTTTAAAAAGGTAATGTCAGAGGTGCACGTTATTTAGAAAATTAAAAACTAACAAACAAAAGCTAAAAACTTAAACTAGGAAAAAGAAAAGAGGAAAAAAGAGAAATAAGGAGAAGATAAAGAGAAATGGAAGAAAAGGAGAAAGAATGAGGAAAAAAAGAAGGTGGAGCAGGAAGAGAAGATGAGGCAAAGAAGAGAAGAAGAAAAAAATAAGGAAAAGACATGGTGGTGGTGATAATAGGAGCTGGCTCAACATATATTAGTACATACTCCACGGTTTCATAAATACAGTAGCACAGTAGTATTAAAAATATTTAGAAAGATAATTTTAAAATATAGTATATAAATAAACCTATATTAATGTTAAATTTCATATATGTTTGTCTTGAACTTTAAATATGGGTAAAAAAATTATACTCCTATAATACGATATATATTTAGAGGGAAATCTTAGATATTTTATCTGACACTATATGCCACAGTAAAATCTAGAAAAATTGAAAGATTGAATGTAAAAAAATAGAAACTTTTGAAATAGGATGAAAACACGTAAGTGAATATAATTTTAATTTTGGAATGAGGAAAGATTTTCTAAGTGTGCAAGCAATCAAGACAAAAATCATTAAATGTAATTAAAAAGAAGACACACTTATAAAGCTGAAAAAACACCGTTTAAAAATAAATGGCAAAGAGGTTAAAGACATGTATTCTACAAACATAACAATCAAAAAGATAATATCATTAATACTGGGAATTCTTTCAAATTGATCAGAATAGAAATATAAAGTCTCCAAAGAACATAGAGTCCACAGCTATGGTAAAGCACGGTTAGAAATAAATTTAGAAAAAAACAATTATAACCAATAAACACGTGATAAAAGTATCAAATTTCAATAGAAATTACAGAAATGCAAATGAAAACAATAAAAAGTTAAAATAATGTTGGCAAGCATGTGATAAAAGAGCACTCAATATGGCTATGGGAGTTGCAAATTTATAAACTTTGGTTGAAACACTGTGCCGATATTATTAAGAAACTAAAAAAGGTATGTCCTTTATTCCAAAAATTTCCATCCTGGAATTTTTTATATGAAAATATTATAGAATTAAAACATTATAATTATTTATTGTTAATGAATAAATTATGGAATATTCACACATTTGATATCATGTAGTCATGGGAATGATGTATTTAAAAACACACTTTTAGAAATTCTTCATGATGTATATAATTGGAAATAGCAGATGCATTTATGTAGTATAATTCTAACATAATTTTTAAAAATATGGAAAAGGGGCTGTGAAAAATGACATAAGCAGAGCCATTTTAAAATAGAGCAAGAACAGCCATTCTAGAGGAACTACTTTGAATGTCTTGTTCCTTAAACTCTTGGAATGTTTGAACTGGGCAAAATAACCTTAGGATTGGGCCAAACCAACATCGTCTTGCAATTTTTGTTAAGCCATCAAGAAAGTGGACATCCCGACCACAAGGACCGATGACCATGTATCCTCTATCTAAAGACAGAATCAGTAACCAGCCATGTACAGCTAAAGAGTAACTCAGCTTGTCAACACCAATAGGAATTCTTCTATTCATGTAATTATTCTTTTCCTTTTTCTCATAAAAACCTTTGCCTTCACTCTGTAATCGAGATACTACTTGGGTTTCTGTCTGAATCTGTGTTCCTGAACTGCAATTCTTTTTTATCTCTAATAAGCAATCATTGCCTCTCATTTTTGACTTTTTATTTTTAGATTATCAAGAGAAAAAAGACTGGAAAAATAAATATATAAAACGTAGTTTTATAATTATGGCTTATTTCAATATTTTTCTTGATAATTTTGAGAATTTCACATTTATTCTGAGTATGTTTTTCTTTTATAATATGAAAAATACAAATGTTTTTAAAGAAAAAAATAACTGAGATAAAAAACAGAAACAAATGTGTTAATTTAACAAATGGGAAATAGTGTTTTTATTCAGGCAATCTCAAGCTTTTATAACATCTTAACGGTCATTCATTTTTTTTATAATTAGATTGCAATATTTTGTTGTTATCTAAACTCAGTAGTAACCAGTGCACGTTTGCAGAGATGTATTATTTCTTTGTTTTCTTTTCTTTTTAAAAATATTGGTATCAGTTTTTAAATGCATCAAGTCTTTTATGACTTAAATAATAGTTCTGCTAATGATTAATGCATGAATACACTATATCAGCTAAATTTTTGACTACCAGAGTTAGAGGGATATTAGAATGTTGATGTCTTTTGACTCATCAAGTAAGAATAAATATATCCAAGATGCAATGAAATACTTTGAACAAATATATTCTACAAATAAATATGATTCAAAAATGAATATATATACCTGTTTCAATGAATGTCTCACAACCTTTTGTTTGGTATTCAGACTAAAAAGACTTCACCAAGAAGCAATTTGTTATAAGTCTGTTTCCTCTTAATTTAAGGAAATAAAATATTTTCCAATCTCTTGATAAAATTGTGTCCTGTGAACCTAACAATGAAACTCTTTTCTGATGATATATTATTCTAAATATATGTTTTTGGTTATGTAATAGAAGTTTATTTCTTTTTTCTCCGCTTTTCCTCACTAACCCTAAAGGAAAACATTAAAGTAGTTCTTTACTAATAATGCAGCAAATTTTTTGATTTCACTGACATCAGGATGCTGAATGACCTGAAAATGAATCTAGAAATATACTGCTGAGCTTAAAAAAACACTGGTTTTCACATGTCTCTATGAGACATCTACCTTATGGTTGTCTAATTATTTCTATTTAAATGTTCAAGCAATTAGGAAGAAAACTGTTATTCCTTAGTAAGTACATTCAATTCTGCCCTGTATCAATAAATAACAAAATATAGCATTCCCCCATATGGAAACCTACTGTACAAGTTACATGTACTTAATATTTAAATGAAATATTTCAAATATTATAATTCAGTGGACTTATTCAGTTTAAATGTGCATTTTAGAGAAAACTTTATGATAATTATATAAGAAAAACTGGGCCAATTTATCAAGTAGGGTAAAAGTCCCATGCAGTGGCAACAGCCCAAGCATAGACGTACTGAATAGGACTCCATAACGACAGAGTGATTATTTTGCCACGTTCAGCTGTTTAATATCATGCTTGACTGCCCCTTTCTGGTTGATGATTTTCCTTTGTAGGATATGACAGGCCTAAATGAATTTGAATCCTTGTGAATTAAAACCCTCTGATTCACTTATGTTGGCTAAAATCCCTTATGCACTAAGCAAATGTGTCTGTTTCTTCTTGCAATACATCTGAAGATATATAGGATTACATGTGAGCATCTGAAATTCTTCCAGCTATAAGGAGAGAAAAACTGGTTAAATGAAGATACAGAAGAAATAGGAATGCTATATCTAATCATTAACTCTTTATTGACATCATGGTAAAATCTTGAACAAGAAATTTAAGGTTAAAATATTTTTTCCAAATGATCACTCTTTTATACCTAGCTTCGTAACTAAAGTGTCTCCTGGAGGTAAGCAAGTTACATATGTAAATGAATACCAAGTGTTATTGAGTACTTATTAATATTGGAATGGCTTTTAAAAGTATTAACTCAGTTAATTCTCACCACATCTTTTATGAGGAAAGCACTATATATAATCCATATCCCATTTAATTTCATTGATTTTCATTTTTGGAGCTCGAGTACAACAGAAGTTGCTCAGAAGACCCTATCAGATCACAGCATATCCACATCCTTATTCTGTGTTTTGTTTATTCCTATTTATCCTTATGCATTCACTGTCATTCCTTTCTGCCTCCTCCACCTAAGTTAAGATTCTAATGTGTTTAATCTGTATCATTTTGTTTGGGGATTTGTAAAATGTGTATTTTTGTACATGTATTTTTCATTCATGTAAACAGTGTGATGCTCTAAAATTCATTCTGTTTCTAACTTTTCTCAGTCAATGGTAGGCCTTTAAATTCCACCCATGTTGCTATGCATGCTTTTAACTTATTGCTTCCAGCTAATGCAAAATACTCTATGACATGTATCTGCTGCATTTTCCCTATCTACTCCTCCAGTTATGAATATCCAGGTCACCTCTTATTTCTGCCACCCAGAACAAATGTTCTAGTTTTTGTTCTATTTGTTCCCTTTGTTTCAAATATTCCAAAAAATGTCCTGATACATGTTCCCTTATGTACCTGTGTGACGGCTTCCTTGAGATACATAATACACAGGAGTATAAAACTGAAGTCAAAGCATATACATGCACACGACTAGATAAAGTTCTGCCACCATGCTTTCAAGGTAGGCTGTGCTAGTTCTATGATCTCAACAGCATGGAATTAGGATTCCTATATCTTCCCATTGCTCCAATTCTAAGCACTATGCAGCTCTATAATTTTGGACTTTATACCTTTACCTAATAGGCACAAAATTATACTATTCCAAGTTTGAAGAGGAGAAACCAGAGGTACAGAAACACTTCCCAAGGTCACATAGTAAGTGATGGATTCAAACCCAGGTGGGTCAGCCCAAGAGCACACACTTTTAATCACTATTCTATACTTTCACCCTAGAAGCAAAAATAATAAAGCATCAGGAATTGCGGTGGAGAGCATAGGTACTGCCTTATGGACTTTAAGTAATAAAAAAACACAAACAATAACTAAGGAATGTGACAAAAGAAACACATCGATGAGCTGAATTGGCCCAAAGGCCACTATTAAATGATCTCTACTCTATATAATGATTTTACTATCAGTAAATTCTTCCTAATCCTAATTTTAGTAGCTATTGCCAATGGTTAATAGACAGCTCCCATTGTGATACAAAGTCTATTTTTTTTTTTCACAATGGGAAATGTCTATTAAACATCTGCTGTAGCTATAGCTACTGAGAGCACATTTTATTTTTCATGGCTGAGTCATAATGGAAATGTGCAAACGTACAGTTGAAGTCATGGGTGAGAATAGATACATTAAAGTGATACTAAAACTATAAAAATCCTCTCCCAAACATTTAGCAATTACGTCTATTAGATAAATGTGGGGAAAAAAATGTATAAAAGCATTTTATTTTTTTACTGGCCAAATATGCTTCACAGCTCACACATCCTACTAGATAGAAATAAAATAATTTATTTGTTGTGACTGTCTGTAAGTCTGGAAAAAGTTATCTATTTCTCTCATGATTTAAATAAATGGCTAGTTGAAGAAGGAAGCAACATATTTAGAAAAACTCTGGGATCTCTCCAACACAATTCTTTAAGCCTTGCAAAAAGATGTTAAAGTTCCAAAAGGAAGAAGGCATTTCCTATCACTACCATCTCACCCATCCATTTTTCAGCACATTGCAATCTGATTTCAACTCTCACCACTCCATAGAAAATGCTCTCATGAAAGTCACCAATGACCTTTTAATTATGAAATTTAATAACTATTTCTTAATGTTAATCTAAACTTAATTCTCAACTGAATTTGACCGTATTAATCAGATTATACATAGTTTCCTAAGGTCATCCCTTTTCTGATTCATTTCCTACTTTTATTCTGTCTTTCATGTAAAATTTTTATTGGTTTAAATACTTACAGAAAGTCACCCTAGAAGCAAAATAAGCTTTAATAAGCTTTCACAAAGTGAACACATCTCAGTTACTTCTAACCAGATCAAAGAATAGAACATCACCAGCAAATCAGAAACCCCCTTTATGTTTCCCTTCTCATTACTTATTTCCTCCACAAATGTAAACACTATGCTGACTTCTCTTAAATGTGCCTGCTTTGAACTTTGGTGTTTAATGCCTCTTTGTGTTTGGCTTCCTCAGTTCGAAATTACACTTGTGAGATTCATCTATGATGAGTGAAACAGTAGCTATTTTTTCTCATTGCTGTATAATATTAATAAATATAGTTTATGAATACACCATTCACATTTATACCTAAATCCTTTAGGTACAAATGTATGTTTCTGTTAGAATGTGAAATCTAACAGAATCCAATATGGAATCATATGGTTATTCAAATTTACACCAACTGCCAGTGGATGAGCATTCCCACTACTCCACATACAAGATTTGGTATTATCAGTTACTTATGTCATCAATCAAGTGACTAGCATGTGTCTGCATCAGGGCCTTATTACGTTCTTGCATTTGAATTGTCTGTTCTTGCATTAACCACAATATTGTATTCAATGGGGCTTTATGATAAGTCTTAATTTGCAGAATAATAATGTTCCTTTAATTTGGTACTTCTTAAAATTTATCTTGACCCTCTGACTTTCTCCATATGGTTTAGAATCTGCTTGTTAATTATAAAACATGCAAACATATACAGATGAAACTTTATTGGAATTTTATTGAATATATACATCAATTTTTGGAGAACAGACAATGTTACAATACTGAGTTTTCCAATCCAGGAACATGGTATATCTCTGCATTTTACTTAGGTTTTATTTAATTTCTTTTAATAATGTCCTATTGGTTCCTATTCATGTCTTACATATCTTCAGTCAAATTTACTTCTAAGTAATTGGCATTTTTAATAGAATGTTAATGGTATCCTATTTTTTCCCCAAAGTTTTTATTGCAAAATAGTTATATGATTAATATTATTATATTGAATTTATATCCAACATACTCACTAAATCAGTTATTAATCATACGTGTAATTGTCTTTAGATTCTTCAAAGATTTTCCATGTATGCATGCATATCATTTGTCAGTACAAGTGGTTTTATACCTTTTTAAGATTAAAAGGATTTATACTTATTATTTTTATGTTTGCTGTATTTTATTGGCTATGCACTCCAGTAATTGAGGACTGAGTAATTTAGAGTATACTTTCTGCATTCTCAATCTCAAGAGAAATCTTTTAATCATTTATATTTATGATATTCCCTGAGATTATTTTTTGAGAAATTTACATTAAGGAATTTCCATTTATTGTTAATTTCCTAATAATTTTTATCATATGGGTGTTAAATTTATCATCCTTTTTTGTTTCTATTGAGATAATTATGTAAATTTTCTCTTCTACTTTGTTTATTTGATCCCTTATATTGATATTTGAATATTAAAACTAACTTGCATTTCTGGAATAAATTAGTCTAGATGTGTTATTATTTCAATATGTCACTGAATTCCCATTACAAATATTGTGTTTAGGATTCTTAAATATATGTTCATGGAGAAAAAGCATTGTAATTTTTGTTTCTTGAATTCCCTTTGTCATCCTTAAATAGAAATGACTTTCCAACTTTATTAAATGAGTTGGGGATAGCTGTCTCCTTTTCTCATGTCTAGTATACTTTGTATAAGGACCGTGTCATGCTTTCCTAAAAAGTTTGGGAAACTTTACTGGTGAAGCCAGATAATATTGGAGCTTCTTATATATGAAGATTTTAAATCACAGATTCAATTACTGTAATAAATATAAGACAATAATTTCTACTTTTGTCAACATTGGAGAGTTTGGTTTATTTTCTAATAAAATATTGACTTTTTTGAATTTTTATGCATCTTGTCATTGTTATTCATTATATCATTTTATAATTTATTACATTCTATTATTAGCAATGTAGTCTTTCATTCCTGACATGGCATTAATAATCTTCCTTAACTTTTCCATCTGTCTTTCTCACATATCTTTTGTTCTGGGACCATCAAACCACATTTGGTTTCCTGAATATTGTTTCTCTGCAGTAAAAGTCCTTTTCTTCTTATCTCATGATCCTCAATAGACTTAGAAAATATTCTCTTCCCTACCTTGTCTGAAACTTACTTCTACTCTTTCTCAAGCATATACCCCTCATTAGCTTGACCCTACTGGCTTCACTCTGTAGATCTCCACTTTGGGCAACTTCAATTACCCAGTTTAATCATAGATCTCTGCAGGAGTATTGTTTATTATACTCTATTATTGCCATTGGTACCTTACTCCTATTATAAATTTGATCTTGTGAGAGAAGGGCCATGTTTTAAGGGTCCTGTGGTCTTATATGAAAAGCACAAGTTTTGAAAGCAAACAGATATAAGATCAAATACTGGCTTTGAAATTTAATTTCTGTATAAATGTATGTACATAATGTCACTGACTTTTTTTCATTTTTAAAATGGAAATGATGAAAATTTATTAAATATTTGTAGTGAGAAATAAAATGAATAAACATCCATCGCAGTGCCTGGAGTACATGCATGTAACACACACACACATACACACACATGACCACAAAATGGTAGCTATTATTGAAAGTAAATAATAAGATTAATTTCTATATTAGTAATACCTAGTAGAGCACTTACCACAGAGTAGACATTCAAAATGTTTATTATTTTCAATTTTTTAATTGCCTTCATTATACCTATTTATTCATATCAAATAATTCATTACATTCTAATTTTTTCATTTAGTTCTAATTTTTAATGAGGAAAAGCTCCTCTTAGGAAAAACAATTTTTCTCACTTATCTTCATATACCCAGTGTTTCATAAATAAACATTTTACATAGAAATTTTTTGTTAGAAGTAGAAAGTATATTTTATAGATTTCTAATTAGATAAATGAAATGTTGATTTGATGAGGCATGGTGCAATTCATTGAGAAAAATATATTTTAGACCCAAACTAATTATTTTTGTTTTTCACTATTACAAATATTTTTGATATTTTCATTTCCTTTATGTTGGAAATACACTATAAAAAATCCCACAGGAAATAGAATAATTCCCATTTGTTTATTGTGTTAGTACAACTCTCATTATAGCATTTGAAAACTATAGTAGTAGCAGCTTAAAATTCAGCCTCTAATCTTACCTCTTAATTCTACTGTAGTCAACCATATGGTCCTTGTTTGAAAAATAGCCTAATGTTTGTAAACATGTGGTTAGTTGGCAGAAAATTAATACCTGAAAGAATCCTCTGCTTTTCTGTCATTAATGCTTTAAATGTCACCAAAATCCCATTTTTCAGATGGTTTGTTTCTTCTGACATTACTTTCAGAAATGCTAAAACCAAGTAAACTGACTGAACTTAAAAGAATAAAGCAATCAGTATAGTTTAACGGTGAAGACTAGTTGTTGGCATTTTCTGTTTAGAATTCACAATAAAAAAACTAAACAAACAGGTTCTCTGTCTTCCTGTCTGTCTCTCTCTCAACATACATAAATATATACCTTTACATAGTATATGTATGTATACACATAAGGTTTGCAAGTTTTAGTAATTCTTGAAATTTATATATTCACAATATAAAACACATCTCTACAGTGATGGATACTAGTATAGTTGTAAGAAAGGATCTTCTAGGTCATTTATAATTCTTTAAATTTCTGCATGTCTATTAGGCTTTGTTAATTCATTCTTCAGCAAATATTTAATAAGTTTTCAGTATGGACAGGCAAACTAGATGGCCAGGCCAGAAAAGATAAATAAGTCACTCCCGAGGAGCTCTTAAACGAGTTCTAGGGTAATAATACAAATTAATAAAATATAAAGCAATGTGATAAGCATGAAAAGCAAGCACTGTGTGTGACTAGTCCTATTAATAAGAGGTGGAGGAGAAATGGGTAGAAGTAATAGGGATGATAGGTAACAGTGGAACTGTAGGCTTTAGAGTCACATCCCTTGGGTCGAATTCTATCTCTGGAATTTTCTGACATGTGACCTTGGGCAAGTTTTCAAGTTTTTCTGTGCTTCAGTGTACTTTTTTTTTTTTTTTACAATAGGAATACAATACGTACAGTATAGCTACTGCACAAAAAGTTCATCTAGAAGAATGTTTGTTAAACACCAAGTACTAAAATATTTATTAGCATCAAACCATAAAGCATAGAGCACATAGCATATTGTATATGCAGATACGAACTGGATACTTTACAAACTTTACCTCATTTCACTCTTGCAAAGCCCTGTGACTTTAGTATTCTTATTCTAATTTAATAGGAAAGGAAATTGAGTCTCAAATATGTCAGTGACTTGTTCAAGATCACACAATGAGTAATATAAAAGAACTGGCATCCAGTCCATTCTGCTGGTTACTCACCTTCTGAACCAAGTGCTTTGACAAAGCAGAAGATGGACCAACAGATGTTTTCTTTGGAATATGAAAATACCTATAGGAGGTGGGTCGTTGGTTTGAAAAATAAAACACAGTATGCATTAGCTGGTGTAAATAAAGCAGAGACTTTCATTCCAGGCTGAAGGAACAGTATGGTGAAGACATTATTCCATGAATACTTGGCAGTTTTAGTAGTGAGGGAAAAGTTCTGTGTTACTGGTGTGAGAGGAAATAGGGTTTAAGGTACAAAAGTTGCAGTGATAGATCACGCAAGAGAGAGTTTTAGTGAAAATTTAAAGAATCAGCTGATCCCAACTTCTATGAAATTAATGGGGCCCAACTCTTAACCTGTTTTAACTAGGTTTTGAATTTCTCTCAGGGTACGCTGTCAGGCTAACGCTTATGGATTTATATTTTTTCATTTATATATTTTCAGCTGCAGTGACTCTACCTCAGTCTGTGATTTAAACCAAGGCTGTTTCCATAGCTCAGTCCATTTTACATGGCATCAAATTCTCCAAAAAAATGAACCAAATGATTCCTGTCATTGGAAGGCAAAGTGAAAGGTTGACAATGACATGAGA
Organism: Pteropus vampyrus; assembly: GCF_000151845.1. NCBI lineage: Eukaryota > Metazoa > Chordata > Mammalia > Chiroptera > Pteropodidae > Pteropus > Pteropus vampyrus. The sequence goes on along the minus strand of NW_011888802.1, from coordinate 9,930,725 downwards.
GTCTAGTACAGCAAAGAATGCACATGTTTATCACAGAATAGTGCAAGAACTTTTTCTGCTCACCACAAAAAAAAATATATACTTCTTACAATGCAGTTACATTAATTTTCACTAAAGATATCAATAGGTTGACCTCTGATTTGTTTTTGTACCTGCAGTTAGCCTTAAAGCATGTGGCCTTCCCATTTTCACAAATCCAACTTAGCTGTTTAAATGGTAATGCTAAACATTTTACTTGTTTTCTATTATTCTTTGGCTATCCACTATCACATATTCTTGGTTTGACTCATGTTAATTTCTCCTATTACACACTATGGCAGGCCATCCTTAGTATCTTTTCAGGTTGTTTGCCTTTTATGAAGCTACCTCCTAAGCCATACTGCGTATCTCATGTTATTTTTTTTTTAATTTTACAACTCATGTACTGAGCTTTCTTGTATGTTGTGTTTTGAAGTAGATTTTGTATTTTAGATTTTTTGCTTTCCATTGTATTCCTATACTGTTAATTTATATAGAGTTATGAATTAACCATCTTTATAGTAATAGTAAAGTATTTTTAATATTCACAGTTGATTGAGTATATAAACACTGAATGGAGATCCTAGGCTAAACTGAGAGATGGCATCAGATTTTTTTAAATTAGAATTCTGGAAACACACGCAGATAGGTGTCTTTCCCTTCTACCTATATGGGTTGTTTTATAGTTAGAGGTAATAGGAATAGTCGACAGCAAACATTTGTGCAGTGACATACAAAGAGCTTTTGAAAAGCTCTTTGTATGTGCAGTGACATACAAAGAGCTTTTCAAAGATAATACATTGGTATTTTTAAAAGGTTGTTTCCACAGGTACCATGAGTAATATATGAATATCAAGGAGAGAAAACAATAGCAACTACTGGATGATTTGTGCTTTTTCAGAGCTAAATACCATCTGGTGCACATTTTTAATATTTCCTCCTCAAACACCTTAATAAGCTGTACCATTGACATACCATATGTCTCTCCTAGATGGTAATAACTGTATAGAAAGGAAAATCCAAAACACAGCTGACATGTATACTAACAAGGCATACTAAAATTACATTTGTGCCATTGGATGGATAATTCACTCTGACTTTGTAGCATTTCAGTTTGTTTATATTTGAATATTTATTAGAAGTCTATTGTAACCCAATTTGTTACAATACTGATTTAAGTATAATACCTATCACATCGTGTCTGACAAAATCTAACCGCCACTGAGAAATTATTAAATTAAATAAATGATTCTATGATTAAAATACTGATTTTGTCCTCTAATGTATGTTTTATGAATTTCTGAGATATTTTTACATTAAACAAGTGGTTTAAAGAAATACTTAGGTTGATTGATTTTTATATTTGCTTTAAAAAGACCTAAACCAGGATAATATCACCAGATCTTTTCACAAATCATATTGTGAGCACCACAAAAGAGAAATTTGCTGATGTGTCCCCACCCTGAACAATGCCAAGCATACTGTAGGAACTCAATGAAAATGGACTTAATGATTGAATAAATATTTATCTTAATATCTCAATTAAAATCAACATCACATTCCTCTTCAAATTCTACTTTTGTTTGTTTCATATTATTTACCTCAAAGTAGTATTGTCAGGAATAAGCAGCAAGAGTATCTAATATCACCTCAAGCATTCTTTCTTTAAGTCGGCAATGATTGAGTTTCTACTCTTGACCAAGCATTGTGCTCAGTGCTAGAGAAACAAAACAAAATGAAACAAAACAAAACAAGAAGTCTCTACCCCTCCCTATCCCATTCTCAATCAGCAACATGTGAATGCAGAATTGGAATCAAAATAAGTAATAACAGAAATTCATTCAATAACTTTAATTGCAATGCTCCCCAAAGACAGAATATGTCTTATATGTCATTTTTTCTTAGTCACTAAACCACTAAACTGGCACATGAGGCAGCAAGTTTGCCAACTAAGGGCTGATAAAATTAAGATTAAAATGTCATGACACCTTGATTGGTATTTCTTCTATGAAATAATTGTGAAACAAAATTAAAATAGATGAGGAATAAATTGTGAAGCTGGAAATTGGAAACCAAGATTAAACTTAATTAATCAGTAACAGTACAGTAGTTGAACACAAGGCATAATATGGAAGAACTTCTGTTTCAGAGAGTGAGAAATGACTCAAAAAGCCAGAAGGTAAACATAGCAAGATAATAGAGACAGGTAAAACTCAAAATATCTTTAAAAATATTCAAGAAATGTTGTGGGGTATTTTTTCTTACAAATAATAAAAGCTATCTGAAAAATAAAACATCCAAATTTGAAATCTCAGTGAGAATAAGGATTGAAATATGGCTATCTGCAAAATATAACACTGTATAGTAACACTGTAAGATATTAGGAGTTAAATTTTAGGAGGTAAATATACTAAAATAAGTGCTCTGACTTTGCTCAATTTTATATTTTAATACCAAATGGTTCTTCTTTGTGCCAGGATTCCCAATGTCACACCAGTTTTAAAAGCACTATGTGAACAGATGGAATGCTGCTAGAGTTAAACCTGCAGGTATGTGTTGAAAAAAAAAAAAAAAAGAGAAACAATTGCACAAAGTACGACACAAGAATTCAGAATTGTAATATCACAGGTCATTTTCCACCATGCCGGGTAAACTCTGAAAAAGTATGCCTTAATTTCAAATGAGAAAGTTCAGTTAATTACAAAGCTGGCTTACATCCCATGCCCTAAGGTGCCAGGCCAAGTTATGAAACTGACTCAGGGTTTTGAGTTTAATTCATTTTTTTTTTCCTCTTTATCAGTAAACCCCAGGATTTGGACCCTTGGTAAAGCACTTTCACTTGAGAAAGGGTATGATTAGCAAACAGTTCATTTCATCCAACAGTGACATCTGCTGTCCACTCATTAGATTTACTGAGGCTGCCATGAAATGTAATCTGAGGGGCTAGGAATAATGCAGAAATTCATTCAATAACTTTAATTGCAATGTTCCCCAAAGACAGAATGTGTCTTATATGTCATTTTATATCACAGTCAAGTTTATATCACTGAGAAGATCTCAGAAATGAGGATATATTTTTTTTTTCTGAAGATGTTGGGCTTCAGTACTTCCTGGCAAAAGAGCATAAAGCATTTTTATTTTTTTTTTGAAATTGTGTATTATATATAATTATGTTAAAGAATAAAATCTAAAATAGATTTAAAAAACTAAGTTTAGTTTTCTGAAAAGAGGTAGATGTAGAAGTATATGGAGTAATGGTAAATCTGACTATTACATTTTTATCATTTAAACATATACAGAGATTTGTATATTTTTATGGTAGTCCCTTAGTTCTAAATCATCTCGCTTGTAGGAAAAAAA
>NW_011888802.1:9925015-9927297 GCF_000151845.1 Pteropus vampyrus | reverse complement strand
GATTCCCAATGTCACACCAGTTTTAAAAGCACTATGTGAACAGATGGAATGCTGCTAGAGCTAAACCTGCAGGTATGTGTTGAAAAAAAAAAAAAAAGAGAAACAATTGCACAAAGTACGACACAAGAATTCAGAATTGTAATATCACAGGTCATTTTCCACCATGCCGGGTAAACTCTGAAAAAGTATGCCTTAATTTCAAATGAGAAAGTTCAGTTAATTACAAAGCTGGCTTACATCCCATGCCCTAAGGTGCCAGGCCAAGTTATGAAACTGACTCAGGGTTTTGAGTTTAATTCATTTTTTTTTTCCTCTTTATCAGTAAACCCCAGGATTTGGACCCTTGGTAAAGCACTTTCACTTGAGAAAGGGTATGATTAGCAAACAGTTCATTTCATCCAACAGTGACATCTGCTGTCCACTCATTAGATTTACTGAGGCTGCCATGAAATGTAATCTGAGGGGCTAGGAATAATGCAGAAATTCATTCAATAACTTTAATTGCAATGTTCCCCAAAGACAGAATGTGTCTTATATGTCATTTTATATCACAGTCAAGTTTATATCACTGAGAAGATCTCAGAAATGAGGATATATTTTTTTTTTTCTGAAGATGTTGGGCTTCAGTACTTCCTGGCAAAAGAGCATAAAGTATTTTTATTTTTTTTTTGAAATTGTGTATTATATATAATTATGTTAAAGAATAAAATCTAAAATAGATTTAAAAAACTAAGTTTAGTTTTCTGAAAAGAGGTAGATGTAGAAGTATATGGAGTAATGGTAAATCTGACTATTACATTTTTATCATTTAAACATATACAGAGATTTGTATATTTTTATGGTAGTCCCTTAGTTCTAAATCATCTCGCTTGTAGGAAAAAAAGAAAAGAAAAAAGAAATAAAACAAGAAAGTCTATTTTCAACAAGACCATGAAACAAAGGAAGACTCTTAACTCCAAATCATATAACATGTCTTTACAAACAATACTGAACTGCAAGAAGCACCTGGGCTTTGGTAGAAGAAATAACTGGAGGATAGTGGTGATAGATCACTAGAAATCCACAAGCAAAATACATGACCCCAGAAAGAGAAGGCCCCAGCCAGAGTCAGAAATGCTGGAGTAAAGAGTTAACAGGGTAGGAGTCCTCAGGGCAGTGGCAAGAGAACACCCAACACAATTCTCATTGGGGCCCAGAGGGGAAAATCTTTGGAAAACACCTATAAAATACATCATTCTAGAAGGCAAAGATTGTGTCACTTGCAGTAGGGCAGTGGGAAACAGGAGAGTATAAGCCTACAGATAGAAATTGTCCCCAAACAGATTGGATTCTGGGAATAAGAAGAGCAATGGATCTATTATATCCCCAAACATGAGGAAACAGTCTTTCATTCTAGCAAATGATGAGAGGCCCTTCATCTGCAATGTTTGGACAAATTCTATAACCTCTTTTCCACTTCCTACAAGAAACTCTTACTATTAGCTAGTCAAGGACATTCAACATTCCTATATGAGGCACACTAAAGGAATTTTCTTAGCAGCCATAAAAGATACTATAAGAACAAAGATTAAAAGTTACATATCAACTTTTAATCATCACAAACGTGTTGCTATAAAACAGATGAAAAATGTAATGAACATTTATACATGCCAACATAAATTCTAACAATTTAAAACATATAAAGGGACAATTTAGAGAAATACGAGAACTTGAGGAAGAGAGAATCGGAGTGAAATCAAAACCAGTAGGATTTGTGAAATAGAATTAAAGACAAATTCATTTTAGAAAAAACTAAATTATAAAGAAAACAAGGAAGATTAAACTCTAAAGAAAATAAGAATCATAAAGAGGAGAAACAAGAGAATAAAACAAAGTAAATCCTCTCTTTGAAAAAACAGAAATATAGAAGATAAAATAGAATTAAAACATATATAGAGAGAGAGAGAGAGAGAGAGTCTATGTTAGGCCAAGTTACAATGCATAGTCAGTCATATGTCATATATAATATGTGAATATTATATATGTATATATTCAGAATTTTCAACTCCAAGATAAATCCTTGTATAATAATTAGACTTCAGTGATTAAGAAAGCATTATTTGAGAGCTTAGGTACAAAAATCAAATCACTTAGAAGAAAACTAATAGGGCATCAGAGTTTTTCACAGAAAAAGTTGACACCAGAATGTGGGAGGGAATATCTACAAGTTAATCAAGGAGATAAAGAAGCCAATGGCTTTATCTTTATCCTCCCAAGGTGTGCATCAACTATAAAGTCTATAG
>NW_011888802.1:9900310-9924965 GCF_000151845.1 Pteropus vampyrus | reverse complement strand
CCTTCATCTGCAATGTTTGGACAAATTCTATAACCTCTTTTCCACTTCCTACAAGAAACTCTTACTATTAGCTAGTCAAGGACATTCAACATTCCTATATGAGGCACACTAAAGGAATTTTCTTAGCAGCCATAAAAGATACTATAAGAACAAAGATTAAAAGTTACATATCAACTTTTAATCATCACAAACGTGTTGCTATAAAACAGATGAAAAATGTAATGAACATTTATACATGCCAACATAAATTCTAACAATTTAAAACATATAAAGGGACAATTTAGAGAAATACGAGAACTTGAGGAAGAGAGAATTGGAGTGAAATCAAAACCAGTAGGATTTGTGAAATAGAATTAAAGACAAATTCATTTTAGAAAAAACTAAATTATAAAGAAAACAAGGAAGATTAAACTCTAAAGAAAATAAGAATCATAAAGAGGAGAAACAAGAGAATAAAACAAAGTAAATCCTCTCTTTGAAAAAACAGAAATATAGAAGATAAAATAGAATTAAAACATATATAGAGAGAGAGAGAGAGAGAGAGTCTATGTTAGGCCAAGTTACAATGCATAGTCAGTCATATGTCATATATAATATGTGAATATTATATATGTATATATTCAGAATTTTCAACTCCAAGATAAATCCTTGTATAATAATTAGACTTCAGTGATTAAGAAAGCATTATTTGAGAGCTTAGGTACAAAAATCAAATCACTTAGAAGAAAACTAATAGGGCATCAGAGTTTTTCACAGAAAAAGTCGACACCAGAATGTGGGAGGGAATATCTACAAGTTAATCAAGGAGATAAAGAAGCCAATGGCTTTATCTTTATCCTCCCAAGGTGTGCATCAACTATAAAGTCTATAGTTATGAACATCCATAAATTCAGGGAACACTTTATAGTAAGATATTCTTAAGAAATTTATCAGTCAACCTATTTCTGATTAGGAAAATACTGTCAGCAAGAAAAGAAGTGAGAAATGAAACCATTCATCTGTAGATTTAAGGGGAAAATGGCATGGAAAATGAAAAATATTTTACTGATAATTCTGAGAATGTACAAATGATCCACCTATAAAAGTTAGGAGGAGAGAGTGCAAGAATGTAGAAAGCAGATTTACCTCCCCAATTATGTCATATACAATAACTGAGAGTAAGAATATTTTTAAAGCTCACAATGTACCCATAATAATATATACATATTAAATAGTACAAAGGCAAATATTAAGAAATGTCGAGTTACAAAAACTGAATAGTGCAGGAGGAGTAGACAAATTAGAAATAGCAACTAGTTTAATTTTATTGCAACTCACAGTAGGGAGCCATTAGATAGTGTCTAAAGAAACAGAGAAAATTTAAATACAGTCAAAATTATGAAAATAATGACTAGAAAAAATACATCTGCTTATCAAAATAAATGATTATTTATTACAAGTATTTAAATTATATTAGAAATCAATACTTAATTTAATGACATGTACAAAAAAATATGCCAATAATCAAAAATGACTTTAGAGGTGAAAAATACAAACAAGGCAAATAACAAAACAAGAATCATTCATTTGTTTTTCTACCATGTTGTTCCTTGCATATGTTTTTATTAATTTTTAAAATTTTGTTAAGATATTTAAAAAGTGCTTCTTATATATTATTTTCCTGACGATTCTAACCTTAAGGTTATATTTCTTGCTATGTCTTTCATAATATCTATTTTCCTTGAGTGCTTTGCTTTTTTTGACTTTGTTTTGTTCTGTTTTTTTGATTGAGAGGAAAACAATAGGAAACACACACCAATGCAGGTTGTCTCTCCAAAGTTTGACTATATTTCACAATCCTCCCACTTCCGTTTACTTTTCAGAGATTTCGGTTAGTTGTTTATGGTAGTTTTTCAGGTTGCTAGTTGCAATCAAAGTGAAGAATAGGTTATAGGGAGTTTAGCCTAAAACAGAGGACCAGAAATCCACCTAATTTTCTAAAAAAAATAAACTTATTCCTCACTTGTGACTTGTAGGGAGAAATGCAGATTTGGAGACATAAATTGTCCATGACTTGGAAAAAAATCGTTAACTGTATAAGGCTCCATTTTAGCTAATATAGAAGAGATATTGTTGAGAGAACAAGAAAGTCGACAGTAAAGAACTCACAAGGAAAAGCGTTTCCACAGATAATATAATCTATCCTACTCCCAAGAGGAGAAATTTTGTATTAGTGAAACTTCCAACAGGTATTACTTTCACTTCAGTTAATCCACAAAAATTGAGTCAGCGACATCTGTGATCAACCATATCAAAAATAGCTGATAGATGAAATGTCATTAACAGAACAAATAGTTATCCATCATTCAGTAAAAGTTCATCCATCACTCAATTCTGTCTTATAGTAAGCACACACACTACACTGAAAACTGTCAACTTCTGATGATCTATAAACTTTTCTTTCATGACCATGTGATCACATTTAATAAAGAATACAGAAAGTTCAAGGACAGTCAATAAAAAGGCTATAGTAATATAATAATAAATATGATAAATACCAACATTATAACTTACACTACAAAATAAAATATCCATTTTATTGACTATCTGATAGTATACTGATAAGAAAATGCCCTGTATTAGATATGATCATACTAACAAACATTACACATTTTAAGTGACACAAAAAAGAATAAAAGAATCTAACAGAAATTGAGGTTAATCATTGATTCAAGTTCAATATTATAAATATGCATAAAATTACCGTAGAATTACAGGTGTATGGTGATTGAAATGCTATAAAACAGACATTCCTAAATATACATATATAATCCAATTAATCATTCCCAAATAGAAGCCAGATCTTCTATTTATTCCCCATTAATAAATGATATGATTACTTATCAATTATGCAGTTAGCTGTTTTTAATATCCCCATGAAGAACTTAACATAATTTTTGCTAGAGAAGCCTTCTCAGATGTCTCACATAATTTTTTAAATGTAGATGTCTGTTGTGGGTAGAACATTATAGAATATGCTGTTTTATTCAGTGCCGACTAATCACATGCATAAGACTTGAGCAGCAACTCTCCACAAAGTAATTCATTATTTTCTCTTAAATTTTACATTATGCATGCACATACATTCATACAAAAAGTTAATAGTGATGAAAATCTAAGTGAAATGAAATATAAAGCTTGTGGTAAAGGACGGTAATACAAAGCTTGTGATAAAGAATTAATTGTACACACACATACACACACACATGAAGTTTTCCAACAACCATACAATTTTTCATAAATTTCTACCCCAAGTAAATGTGAATTTTCATTTTTGTAATATATTGCATATTAAAAATGAACTGTGTTTTTATTGATTTTGAAAGCAACACTTCAAAGTATTAAAGTAATAGCTTTTTGATTGATTCAGTCAGGATGAGTTAGACATTGAAAAGGAAGGGAGAATTAATCAGAAAGCCTTGATATAAGACCTGTTCATAGTATGGATTTCCATTTTTTGTGTCGTTGTTCTCTTGTTAGAGACCTGATGGACTGTTTGAAACAAGTTGAATGATAAAATGACTATGACTAGAGAGGTAGTAAGTAAAGATATATAAGAATGAAGTCTATTTTGAAAATAATGTAGAGACTAAATTTTAGAATATTCCCAGTATTCTGAGTAGAAATTTTACCTTTTTTTAAGTCAGGTATATACTTCAATCAATCCTCATAGAAAAGAATAAGTCAGAAGTATGCCTAATCAAGATTAAGGATATAACTTTGCCTTGCTTAACCAAAGAGATATTCTAGAAAATATCTCTAGAATATTTGCACTGATAGATGCAAATCACATCTGTTGTCAATCAAATTACAAATGATACTATACTCTGGCTTTAACAGTAAATTTTTTTTCAATTTTTTACTCAAGTAATTCAAGAAACACATACCAATTTCCCACTCTGAGGCAGGCACTGGACACTAGACAGAATCCTGGATAAAACATAATCCCTTCCCATTCCTGACATATGAGTCACTGTGAGAATTCCAGTGTTGATACACTGGTGATTCTGAGGCATGATGTCAAGATGTAAGGTTCTCAGTCCACCTGGGAGGCCACAGGGAGAAGAATGTTGTCCAGAAATACCAAACAGACTGAAAATAATGGACTTAGGACTTAATCCTGTGGGACACTAATCAGGATGATTCAACAGCTTGGCTGGGAAGGAGAAGCTAGACACAGGGTAGTAACTGCAGGGAAATAAAGAGCTGAGAGAAAACTAAATATGGAGCTTAGAGAAACTTAAATATGTCAAAAAAAAAAAAATAAAAGCCCAATATGTAAAAATGTTGATGACAGAACACAATTAATTTATCAGGCTAAGTCCTGTGGAAGAGGGTGAATCAGCCTTAGAGAAGAGGAGGGTCTCATTTTGCTTTCTTACATGAAGGAGAGAGAAAAGGGCACAGAATCCAAACATTTATATCAGATACACTTTGCACACTTTCGTCATTTTTGCAGACTTCCCAGCAGCCCAGGTTTATGTGAGAAGGTAGCTAGCTGAGTTAATCCAGAGGGGATTTGTCAAGGCAGTGGAGTTGACAATTTTGCCAAGAATTGTTAAGTGACAGACGGTGGCATCTAGATTGGATGCATAGAACAACATAAAGTCATATGAACATTAAGGATGGGAGGTTTAAATAGGGCCAAAAATTAGGTATAGTGAAACGAATAGGGTGAAAGAACTGTAAGGACAATAGAGAAGTTTTGAACTTTTGATTTCAGCAGTAGAGAATTTTTGACTTCCTTATCTCGTGTGTCCCATAAATCACTCATTCCTGTCAGTCCCATCTCTATTAACTCCTTTTTCATGCCCACTGGCAAAGCCTTGGTCACTGCTCTCATCCTCTCAATACCAGTGGTCTCTTCTGCTGGAGTCTTCAAAAGAGCTTTTCTGTCTCCAATCTCACTTTCCCTCAAACCAACAGATCCTTTAAAATCTCAAAGTAGACTTTCCGAAGTGTAAATCTAACGAGGTCACTTGCCTACTAAACCCATGTTAAAAATAATATGAACTTTATGTCAGGCACAATGAAAAATAGCTACCTCAAAGGGCTGTTTAGAGAATTAAAAGAGTTAATGTTGGTAAGATGTGTACAGTGGTATCTGGTACACAGATTTATTCATTGATATTACATATGGTAGAAAGAGAATTCAACTCAAAGATCTGAGTTCCAGCCATGGCTATGTCATATATTTCCCAATACTTTCGAAACAAGTAAAACACCTTCTTCAAATTTTGGTTTCTTCATATGTAAAATGGGAAGCTTCTAGTTTATAAAAGCTATGATTTCTCAATTCCATCTCAGAGAATTTCTTAATTCCCTATCAGAATTATAGCCAGTTCTATATAAATAAAATTCCACAGCAAGTTATTCTACAGAAAAAAGAATGAGAATGAAGAAATTTCTTCTGTACAAGATACTTAATAGAATTTCACTTTTCTTATTTTTTTTTTTTTTTTTTAGGTGAGGCAACCGTTGGTTGACCTCACAGATTGCAAGGACATTGTCAGTTTACAATCCTTTATTTTTTTATATTTTACGCCTACAGCACCTGGTCTTCCTAGGGGGTCTCCCATCCAAGTACTAACCAGGCCCAACCCTACTTAGCTTCCGAGATCAGACATCAGGCTTGTTCAGGGTGGCATGGCCGTAGACTTATTTTAACTTTTTATATTGATTATATTTATAGAAATATCGCAAAGATCCTCGAACCTACATCCCCTAATGTTAAAATTTCATATGACCACAGTATATTTGTGCAAATTAAAAATTTAACATTAATACAGTACTACTGACTTAACTATAGACTACTCAAATGTTACCTTTTTTTCCACTTTATAAAGTTCTTTACCTATCTAGGATATAATAAAAATCCAGAATAGAACATTAGATTTAGTTTTTATATCTTCTTGTGCTCCTATGATCTATGAAAATTTCTGTCTTTCCTTATTTTTTATGATCTTGACAATTTTGATGAATAATGGTCAAGTATTTTACAGAATTTCCCTCAATTTAAGTGAGTATAATTAATGTCATGATTAGGCTGGAATTATAGGTTTGGGAGAAGAATGACAGAGCTGAAATGCCTTTCTCATTGCATCATATCAGAGGGTGAACAATACCAACATGCACTACTAATATTAACCTTGACCACTTATTTAAAGTGGTGTCTGCCTTGTTTCTCCACAGTAAGGTACTATTTTACCATTGTTATTATTTGAAGCAAGTCACTGAGTCCTGCTGTAAAACATTTGTCTTTTTTTAATCAGTAATCACAGAAATATTTATTGATAGGCATTATCAGGCAAGAATAAAAAACTGAGGTTTTTCTAACAGTCATGCACCACATAATGACATTTCAGTCAATGACAGACTGAGTATACCACAGTGGTCCCATAAGGTTATAATGGATCTGAAAAATTCCTATCACCTAGTGACATCATAGCTGTCATAAATCGTAGTGCAACGGTTGCAAAAAATCAACAAGGCTGTGGTTGAGGTGACAAACAACTTTAAACTGGGCATGGATAAAGATGACATTGAGGAGATGCTAGAGGCGGTTCCTGAGAAAATGACTAACGAGTTGTTGGAGCTGTAACAAGAATACATAGCTGAAGAAGAGGCAAGAGAAAAGAATACTGCAGAAGAAAATTAACCTCTAAGAAATATCACAGTGAATGGCTTAACAGAAGCTTTTGCAGATCTCAACAAGCTCCTTAAAAATTTTTAAAACGTGGACCCCAACACTGAAAGGTTTTCATTAATAAAGAGGAATGATCGGGATGCATTACCTACTTACCAGCAAATCTATGATGTAAAAAAAAAACAAAAAACTACCATCAACATATTTCTGAAAAGAGTGACACTTCCTCAGGTAGGTCCTACAGGAGGTATTCCAGAAAAAGGCATTGTTATCCTGGAGATGACAGCACCACACATATTACCCTTGAAAACCCTCCAGTGAGACAAGATATGGAGATGAAAGACAGTGAAATCGATGATCCTGGACCTGTGCAGGTTTAGGCTAATATGTGTGTTTGTGTTTTAGTTTTTAACAAAAATTTTAAAATAATAATAATAATAAAATCAAAAATAGAAGAAATCATATGGAATAATGAATAAAGAAAGCACTTTTGTACAGCTGCATAATATATATTTTAAGCTAGGTATAATTACAAAGGAGTCAAATAAAAAAGGTAAAAAAATTAGAAAATTCATAACAAAAAAGTTATGGTAAGTTTGGTTAATTTATTATTGAAGAAACTTTTTTTTTTAATAAATTTAGTGTAGCCTAAGTGTACAGAGTTTATAAAGTCTATAGTAGTGTACAATAATGTCCTAGACCTTCATATTCACTCACCACTCACTCACTAACTCACCTAGAACAGCTTCCAGCCTGCAAGCTCCATTCATGGTATACAGGTATGCCGTTTTTCATCTTTTATATTGTATTTTTATCTTTTCTATGTTTAGATACACAAATACAATGTGTTACAATTGCCTACAGTATTCAGAAGAATAATATGCCATACAGGTTTGTAGCCCAGGAGCAATAGACTATAGCACATAGCCTAGGTGTGTAGTAGGCTATAACAACTAGGTTTGTATAAGTGCACTCTATGATGTTTACACAATGAAACTGCCTAATGATACATTTCTCAGAACACATCCCCAATGATAAGTAATGCATGACTGTGATTATATTTTTACTTAATTCCTAAAATCTTGCAACATCTAAGTAATGACTGTAGTAATTTAAAAAATTCAGAGTTCAACTGCTCCAGGCACTACATTTTTTGTGTATTTATAATAAATTGAAAACTCAGGATGATGATATTTTTTTCACTGTTGTTAAGAACACTGAAAATTTCCATTGCAAGGGCATTTTATATAATTTTAAGTGTCTTTTATCTTCTAGTCAATGTAAGAGCAGCAACATTAAAATATTTAATTTTTATTTGAACATTTACCCATTCACATTAGTCCATTTTTACAGCAAATTGAAATAATAAGGCAAGTATTATGTAAATAAAATATAACATGGAAAAATTAAGTGCCTTTATTTTTTATTGAAATATATTTCACATATAATGTATAAATTTAAAGTCTACAACATGTTAATTTGACATATTTATATACTGTAATATGACTGGCATTATAGTGATAATTAGCACCTCTATCATGTCATATAATTATCTCTTCTTTTTAGTGATTGGAATAATTAAAATCTAGTCTCTTGGCAAGTTTGATGATTATAATAAAAAATAGTTGTCTATTTCACTATCCTGTGTAGTAGATTTCTAGAACTTTATATTTGTTGCAAGTTTGTACTCTTCTCATATTCTTCATATAAAGTGATATCATAGGATGAATGGTTAAAAAAATGTGATATATACACACACAATGGAATATTATTCGGCCATGAGTAAAGGAAAGAAATGAGATGCTTACAGCTTTACTTTCCATCCCTAAATGTTCTGTGCACAGGATGCTCTTTTAAGACTGATCACTAGGCAATGGCCATGATCCCTATTCTGTAAACTTGCATTCCATCACTAGAACTTTTAGCTGGGAGAATTCATCTTAGTGCAGTACAGATCCCTGAGCTTCTTCAAATCTGACTGGGCTTGTTCCAGATGCCTCCAAAGACTCCCGTTACTTTTGAAAGTGGCCTCAAGAATTCTCAGTTCATAAAATATCCCCCAAATAGTTTACAGATATCTGGGCAATATAAGGGAGTTGTGTTATGGCTACCTACTGCTGCATCCTTATTCCTTCATACTGAAGGAGAATGAAAGGTGCTTAGACACTGGGCTTCCCTAGATAACACAATGCCTGAGATCCTTTGAGTCATGATGATTTCATCCTACCCTGGATTATCTTTCTAGCTTCCACTTATATCTGCTTATCTTTTTCAGTGTAAATAAGCCTATACACAATTCAGAAATAAATTCAGAAATTAAACCTAATGTGTCTGTATATCAAGTCTTAAAAAATATACTCTGCTTCCTATTATATCTTTCAAAACATGTCTGGATATATTTTTGGAAAACCTTATGTGGAGAAATACAATCTGGAAAAAGTATCTGTAGCCTTTATTACAAGCCACGTAAGTCAATAGATCTTCATGACAGATCTTCAAACCCATATCAAAAAATCAATATTAAGGCATGTACCTGTGAGGATTTCAACACCATGACATAGATTTTAACTCATTCACCCTTTTCCAAACTGGTTCTTCTATAGAAACACAGCTAAATCTCACCATAAATTTCACATAAAAATAGATATTTACTTCCAGAAATATTTTTAACATTTTGAAAAAACTAGTTTCACTACTTCTTCTCACCCATGAAATAAAATATGTCTATGTTAATCAAATTAAAGATATGTGAATAAAAAAATATCTTAGGAGAAAGAGAGACTCCTAAATCAATGGAACACCTTTACTTGATGTGGTTGTCATGTGATTGTTAACCCAACTGTCTCTGTATTTGTTAAGGGTCATAGCCATGGAAATGCAGTGAAAATTACATATAGATAGATAGATAGATAGATAGATAGATAGATAGATAGATAGATATAGATATACACACACACACACACACGCACACATATATATATATTTTTTTATTTTAGGAAATAAAAGATGTACTGTGTTGCCTCTGTTGTGAGTTCATCTGAGTAGAAAATGTGAGCAATGAATAAGCCAGTATGCATCCACATCTGCTTAGCAAAACACTGTGTGGTACAGCTCTCCACCACTGTGCTTAGGAGATAAGTTATCAGCAGTATAGAAGATGTTCTCCCTTGCAGTGGTAAATTTGCATAATTTTGAGAGCCTTGGCAGTAGGCAGGGAAGAATGAACTATCAGCATGGAAAATGTCAAAGCGGCAATGGAACGCATCTCCAGGCTGCTGAGTAGATGGCTCCCAAGGCCCCATAAGAAGAGCATGCAGACTCTCAAGTAAATTGACTTCCATGATGTAAATCTGTTCCCTCCTGCCTATTTTTTTAAGAAACATGAGCCAATTGCAGAAGAGACATCCATGGTGTTATCTGAGATCCTGGAGAAAAGAAAGTTCTATAGTAATGAGTTGAACATTACTATAGAACATTACATTTGTTTTCTGTTTTCTCTAGACAATGGAACATGCTGGGTGTATCTGCTTATGTGATGGACTAAATTCTGTAATAAGAAGGCTACATGGCTTGAAAAAATAAAAACAAATAAACATACTTTTGTTACAATGTTCTTTAACTTTGGCTAGATTTCCATCGTAAAAATAATGCTTTGTAGTCATCAAAACCTATTTCCTTTTCCTCTTAAACACATGGCAAGACCATTGTTCCTAGGTTCCCTTGCAGTTTAAGTGACCATATTATTGAGTTTTTGTCAATGGGAAATGCTGTAGGTTACTCCCAAGCCAATCCCATTAAAATGTCCATTCCACCAGCTGAATGGAGAGGACTTGGTTAACATAGAGGAGCAGTGAGCCACATGATGGAAGATTCCTTCAGGACTCTTCAACACAGACTCGAAATGCAAATCAAAACCACAGTGAGATATCATCTCACACCTGTCAGAATTGCTATCATCAACAGGACAAGTAATAACAAGTGTTGGAAAAAATGTGGAGAAAAAGGAACCCTTATACACTGCTGGTGGGACTGCAAACTGGTACAGCCACTATGGAAAACAGTAGGGAGGTTGTTCAAAAAACTAAGAATGAAACTACCATATGATCCAGCGATCCTTCTACTGGGTATTTACTCAAAAAAACTTGGAAACATTTATCCAAAAAGATATATGCACACCAATGTTCAAAGCAGCTTTATTCTCAGTGTCCATGACAGGGAAGCAACCAAAGTGTCCTACGATAGATGAAAGGATAACGAAGATATGGTACATATATACAATGGAATATTACTCAGCTATATGAAGATATGAAATACTGCCATTTGCGACAACATGGATGGATCTTGAGTAATCATGCTAAGCAAAATAAGCCAGACAGAAAAAAGTTGGAAACCACATGATATCAATTATATGTAGGATATAAACCTAAACAAACAAACATGACAAACAAACAGAGATTTTTAGACATGGATAGTGGACTAGTGGTTACCAGAAGGTAGGGTGGAAGGGGGCAGGTTGATAGAGGTAAAAGGAGTCAAATATATGGTAATGGAAAGAAATCTAACTGTGGATGGTGAACACACAATGCAATATATATGACTTGCTGCTGAATTGTACACTTGAAACATTGGATTTGTTGATCAATGGCACCTCAATAATTTTTAATAATTAAAAAAACTAAAAATAGAGAGAAAATAAAACTCTCCTCAAGTTAAAAAGAACGCAATGACCTATCTTCCTTAGATATTATAGTAAGATAGAAATTCATTGTAATAAGCCACAGAGATTTGAGTGTTATTTATTATACCAGTTTGCTTACCCTAGTTAACTTAATTGCCATTATGTCTAAAATACTGATACCTTGCTGACTAAAATCTGTTGGTATGGGGAAGGAGAGATAGGAGTAGGAAATAGAGGGGATACTATTTCAAAATTAACTAAGATAATATCTGTAAAGCACTTAGAACAATATCTGAAATACTGTAACCATAATATAAGAATTTGGTTAGATTGACTAATAAGTAGATATATAGTTGAGAAAGATATAGACGGTTTTGATTTTTTTCTTCTGGAAGTGAAAATCTATATTTAATCTTTGGCTGATCTTTCTGCTACTTTGCAGAAGCTCATCCTCCTCTAACTCACCATATTATATGCTGTGTTTCTACCTCAATGCTCAGTCTCACACCCAATTTTCTTGTCTCTTTATGTTATTTCCCTAGAAAATTTTATTCACATCTATGAAATCTATTACCTCTATTGGTTGATATTGATAGAGTTTATATCTCTAATTCAAACTTATCCTTTGAGTTTAAAACAAGCAAACTCAATTTTCTACTTGATATCAACTCTCAAAAATGTTCCAAACTTCACATATTCAAGACTAAACAAAGGCTCTTTCTAATTTATTCCTTCTATTCCACTGACTGCTATTTTGGGAAACTCCACCACCCTCAATCTAGTTGTGTTCTCCAAAAGCCTAGGAGCTATTCCTGATACTATGCAGTCCCACCCTTCTCAAAACCAAATAAATGATCAGCAATTCAGATACGTTTACTTCTTAATGGCTTTCACATCCTTCTATCTTTCCTTTTTTTTCACTATCCCAATCCATAGTACTCTTATGAGCTGCTGCTATAATTCACTAAGTAATCTTCCTATGTTTATTTAGCTCCCATGCAATATGCTCTATTTATTGCGGTTACAGGGATAATTTTTCAAATGTAAATCTAGTTAACACATGCCTCAGCTTAAAATCTTTGTAAGACTGTGTTTCTTTGAAAAAGATCAAATCATTTATCATCTACTACCAGGCCTTGTGTGGTCCCGTTCTTGCCTGTTTCCCATATCATCTTGGTCCATTCCTCCCCTTGCTTTCTGAGTTTCAATCACACTGGGTTTTTTTGAGTCTTTAATGTTTCACACTTCTCAACACACACTATATACAGTTGTGCTTGCTCTCTCTCTCTCCCTCTGCCTCTCTCTTTCCTTTTTGGTATTCTCACTCTAGGTGATGTTTTTCTCCTAGGAAACTCCTCATTGTGCTTCAATCAGGGTAACTTTCTCAGTGAGTTATAGTCTTGTAGCATCATGTACCCTTCTTTCATATCACATAACCTATCAGTAATATCAGCAGTCACACGTGTTGTCATTGGGTTCATATCCATCTCTCCTCCTACACTAAGCTCCACAAGCACAAAGTCTATGTCTAGTTCTCCTAAACCTTGATTTTTTAAAAATACTTTTTACAATATTCGTATTTATTGAATAATGATTTTTGCATTTAACCAATTTTAAGTGTTGATTGTAAAAGTTTAATTTGTCATATCTTTCTTTAAAAAGGCAACTGTTCTTCTCTAAACCTTGATTTTTCAACAATCCATGTCTAAGAAGAGGCATTCCATACATTTTTTTTTTTCTTGAATGAACCTGGTGGGGAAAGGGGTGTGAAATTTGTTCCTTTGATTGGAAATGAGATTTTGAATGAAAGATAACAACTATTTGAAATAAATTCTGAAATTCTGAAATTCAAAGGTTTGAGACAATGAGGTGATAAATTTCTCTGTCTAATAATGGAAAAGGTGGCTATTATTTTACTGCTTCAAACTGTGTTTGTACAGGTTATTATAGTTATACAAGAGGATGGCCTTAGATGGGAATGATAAAAAATATTTTCATTCTTTGGAATGGGAACTAGAAGACATCATCTAAAGCATTCTCATGGGTGTAGTTAAACCCTAAGGGGTAAAATAACAATATTAGAGCCTCGTATTAATCCTGCTTTGAGGAATTAAAAGTCTTTGCTTTTACTTGGGACAAAGGCAGAAATGCAGAGCAGCATTATTCTGGAAAAAGTGACGAGATGGCAAAAATTGACGTACAGAATGAAACACTCTTCTACGGCAAGATTACTGTGAAAGGTCAAAAGTAATAAAAAAAAAAGAGAGAGAGATTTTAATCCACTGATACATTTCTCAAGATTTTCCATAAAATGTCTGGGGACGAGAACCTGATAGAAGACTATCTGTCTTGTAGTCAACTCTGGTGGGTTTTAGAATACTGCTCCTGTAGCCTGAAGTGAGGTGCGAGGCCCTTAAACTTAAAGGAGTTGAGAACATCTGGGTTCCATTTGTCTCTGAAAAGAATATGGGGACTCTCAAACATTTATCTTTATTTTTTCTAGTATGTAAACAGGATCAAACACATCATTCAATGATCTAAATCATTTCTGAGGCAGCCTTAGTGTCTATGAACCGAAAAGGAAGTAGTGCTTATCCAGGAATGAGTATAAATTCTTCAGCTGCCATCTAGCCTGTTTTGAAATAAGACTTACATCCCAAATTGACCTTGGAAGACATTCAGTTGTTAAGATAAAAATGAAGCATTCTTATTTTCAGTGACTATGAGGCAGCCAGTATCAGTCACAGAATACAATTACATTAAAATATGTATTTAAAAGCAAGTACTACTCTCAAGGAGATAATTTAAAGAGCAATCTGCAATGCATAACTGCTAAGGGTCACACCTGAGCCTAAAATAGAAAAGGATTTTTGATTCTTTCTTGATACTTAACTACTTCAAGTAAGTGTCTACTACTCCAAGGAAGCATGTGTAAAACGCTTTCAATGAACTATTTGAAAAGTTCTGCCTTCAGATTATTGCTGACATCTCTTTTAACCTCTCAGATTTTGCCCACTTTAGTACCAACCTAGAAAATCTCGTATCTCTTTGTATACTGACATAGCCTATGAGGTTTTATTGTCATTTTTAATACAAATTCTTTCATAAACTTGAAATCCTAAAGCTTATCCTGGAGCAACAGTGTGAAGAAAAGAGTATCTGAGAAGCAGTCCATGCATTTGTCTGGATACATCTATTACAAGTGACACAATATAGTCCCATTCCCAGAGATATTTTAACACTAATTTGAACAAAGAAAACTATGAGGCTTCATACCGAAGCAAACAAAACATTTTATATATGTTAATAAACAGAATTGATCAAATCATCAAGATAACATGCAATTGTAATTGTTATGCATCTAATAAGGTATAGTATTTGTCTTCATAGAGCTTGTATTCTAGCAGTAAATCACTGGGATACATGGCAGAATTCATCAAATACTACAAAAGAAATAAAAACAAAGTGATATGAAATAGAGGGTAAGCAACTTAAAGAAGTTTTGGAGATAGTTTTTTCTTCTTTAAACCACAGCATCCCTAGCTAATAACTTCGAAAACTTATACATATGACATTAACTGTATATGTTTCAGTACTTTTTAATCTATACAATAGGTTTATTAATATTTCTTCATTGCATTAATGAGATGACTAAATAAAATAGTATATGTAAAATACCTAGCACTTTGTTGAGTACGTAGTAAATATCCCATTAAATTAGAATTCTTCCATCTTTGTATGAAAACTATGATTTGTAAGAACATAATATCTCAATAAATCTTAATAAAGAAGGAAGGGAATTTATGATAAATGAGTTCAGTTTTTCAAAATAGAAATTGTGAATAGGGTTGGAGGAGATTTCATGGTAAAACAACAGTAGGAACAAAGACATGGAGTAGAAGGTGCACAGAAGCCACAGAGTGCAAACTGACCTGAGCAAAGAACACATAAATAAATGCTGTGAGAACAGACCATAACTGTCCACTAAGCCTGTTGTAGAGAGACTTGAATACAATACTGAATCCTCTAGATGTAATTCTGTTTGTAATGAGGAATCCCTAAAAATTTGATTTATGGCAGCTTTGAAATAATACTTGTAAGAAAACAGATTCCTTTGTTAAATACATTCTGTATTGCATTGTCTTTTTAAAGTTTCTAATATACATTAACACAGCAAGAGCAAAAAGCAAACCCTATTCAACTATGTTTAAGCTATATTTTATAAACTTATTTACTAAACTAACTCTTTCATCTCTATTTCTCTGCATGTAGCACCTATTAAAAACTGTCACTTTGGGTGTTGGAACATACTTCAAGACAGAGATTAAATCTACTATAAGAAGACAATTCTGACAGAACTATCAATTGAAAGAGGAGAGTTTAAATGCTAGGAGGTTTTATAACAGTTCAACTGCAAGCTAATATGTGAATGGCTTAGACTGGAGAAATAACATTGAGAAAAGGGCGTGAATCAGAGGCAACAATCCTTGGAATGTGATTAACTATACAAAAAGTAAAGAATATGCAAGGCCAAATAGAAATCTAAAATATTAAGGGCAAATGACTATATTACAGGTGGTATTTGTAATGAAAATTGGAAACTCTGAAGGGAGAACATGACTCGGAAAAAAAGAACTGATTCAGGAAGCGTTGAGCTTTAGACCCTGGCTTGGAACCACTCAGAAGGCAGCTGAAGATTTTGTTTCATATCAATCAAACTTAATTTAACACCCAGAAAGTGCCAGATTCAGAATAAAATATGAAGAACTAAAAGATGAATAAGGCACTACCCTCTACTCTTGAGGTCTTATCTTTCTGGACTCGCTCCCTTATTAGAGCAGACCCAGAAATCTTTTTAGAAGGAAATCTTGGAGATGCTCATGTATCTCTGGAGCTTGTCCATTCAGGTAGATGTTCTTAAGAGACTCGACTTGTGGCAGACATTTCATGCTCAGCAAATATTCATGCACTTCCAGATATTTCAGAGACAGTTATGATAGGATAGTATAAAATATCTAACTAATAGATTATGATTTGAAGTGACATGTATCACTTTGCAGCTGAGAGAAGAAAAAGCTCATTTTATTCTTAAACTTGCTGTGTGTGTTGGGTATCTCAAGATTACGATTAATGAGTGTTATAGTTTAAAGATGGAAGAGGGTAGCCTGACTGACATTGAAATTTTTGTAACAAACAAACTTTGGTTTATTTAAGTCACTGAGAATTCAGATGTAATGGTTTGTTTTGTTTTGTTTTGTTTTGGTGTGCATGTGTGTGTGTGTGCACATGCATGCCAATACACTGAGATTAATACAGCGCCCAGTGGTGGGGAGAGCAGCTACATGTGAGCTTGGGTTTTCTCACACTGGACTTCTGTATAAAATGTGTTGATGGAAAATGTTCAGCAGATGATAATTTTAGAATCCTAATGTTCTACATTGTACTAATAATATTATTTTTCTCTCAGTTGAAATAATCAGAAAATTATATATTTAGACCATAGACATTAATCAATTTTTTTTTCTGATTTGCTTTCTGATGTTGTACATGAGCCTTAAAGAACTTGCAACGGTATTCATTATACTAATATTACTGAGTTTATTGCCCGCATATCAGTTAGGTTTAGGTTGTGAGAATGAATGCATCTCAGACCTCAGAAGTGGAAAGAACTATGATTTTCTACAGAAAATGCTATAGTTTTAAGAGAAGGAATAATGGAAAAGAATACGAGAAAAAAAAATGGGAAAAGGGGCATTACTCAAGGGATTATTTTCTGGCAAAAGGATAAAAATAATATATGTAATTAAAATTCTTTAAGTTTCACACATAATTGCACAGATTTATGCCAGCAGACATATTGTTTAGACATTGTTAAAGGAAAAAAACAGGGTCAAGATTTAGACTTGTTTTACATCATGGGAACTGGTAAACATGTTACACTATGCAGTCTGTGATTTAACATTTGGATCATTCATTTTAATAAAGAATGTCAAATCGCAAAAGGAAAATTAATAAACCTAATTTTTAGAGTCAGTAAACCAACATATTGACGGGTCTGGAAAATTTCTCATGTGAATAATGGTGAAGAGTCAAAAATGATTGGTCTGAGAAAGAGAAGACCTGGGGTTTGTGGAAAGATTATGTATATACATTTGGTACTGGTTGGGGTGGGTGCTCTATGGTTCTTGCCTTCACCTATTTAGTAGGTTGATGTGTCAGGTAGAAACACATAAAACCGTCTTTTTTTTGTAAGCCGAAAGTCTAAATACTGACAACTTCATATGGTTCCACCTAAATAGAACAAGAAACACAGTTATCTCTGAATTGTTCATTAGGGTAGAACTTGGGGCAGAAGTTGGAATTTATGGAAGTTAGATTTTAAGCTAAAATAAAATAGAAATTATATCTAGAATTTTCCAAAGTGAAAATATGGCTGAAATATCAAGTCCTAAAAGAAAGTGCCATCAGAGAGTTCATGTCAGAATTCCATGCTTTGAATTTGAGTTTAGCTATGTGATCTTTCTTTATATTTTTAATTTCAATGAGTCTAATATTCCATACATTTCAAATCATTCTAGTAAAGATATTCTTCGGTGTTGGCTTTAACAATTTAAAGATTTTTATGTAAACCAAACAATTAGCCTAAAAAAAGTACACACAGGGCTGACTTCATAGGCGTGCAACCTGCTTACAGAGGCCCTTTGCATAAACTACTGTGGCTGTCTTGAAATTTTTAGTAACTTTTTTTTTTCTCAGTAACTTTGAACAAGGGAATCTACATTTTCATTTTGCACTGGATCCTGAAAATTATGTAACCAATCCTAAATACACTGGTTTCTTAAATTTGCATAAAGATTAAAATAATAAATGTACATTAATTCTAGGCCATCAAAACCTAGTTTATCACTTTTAAATTACATTTGGGAATGTCCTTATGAAACAAAATTTATTGCTTCAAAGATAATTTTGTAGTAACTATTAAATAATCTATATCGATGTGCATTTGGGAAACTAAAAAATTTCTAAAGGAGATTTAATATTGTATGTATCAATTAACCATAAAATGTTTCTAAAATCATTAATAAAATAATTATGGAAGAACATTTGAAGAGGCAAAAATCAAATCTATGACAATGTACCAACTCCATGTCTTGGAAACTGATATACGAGAAACAAAGAATAAAGAAACAGCAGGAAAATATATCACTATTGTGGTTACAGCTTCTAGGCAACCCATTAAAATGACAACCAGACAGAGGTAACAACAGATGTACCTAACATAAAAAAAAAAGTTAAATTAAATCAAGTGAAAATTTTCAATGAGGTAACTGTTCAACGAAAAGGAAAAAGAATAAAAATCACATCTGCTTACACAGTAATGAAAATGAAAATGAAAGATTCTGCTAAAAGTTTATGTTAAAAATTAAGATACAGGTAAAGCAGTCTATGTGCATTCATCCAATAAAGAGAAAATAATGAACTGGTGAATCAATGCCAAATGTCATTTTGAAATGCTCAAAAAGAAGAAAATTGAGATTGCGGTTGATAAGATTTCTAGCATATAGCAAACAATCCAGCCAAAACTCTAGAAGGAAACAATATATTCATTTTAAAAGCAAATTGTACACTTCTGTTCTTTAAAAGACGTGCACCATATGGGTTTTTCCCCTGAGTTAGTGACAATTTGACTTGAAATTCTTAAGATCTTATAAACATTTTAAAACTAATGAATAAAACTCATAGTAATTTAAAAATAAAAATTCTAACTATTCATTATATTATTATTATTATTATTATTATTATTATTATTATTATTATTATTATTAAAGTAATAGCACAGGTAGTTTACTAATAACAAAGCTCATGTGATTATGGACTATTGAGGCTGGAAGGAGCCCGATCTAAACAGAGATTGCCAGAGCCCTCGGAATAAAATCTAAAGTCTGCTCAACTCAGGAAAGACTTTGGACCTTCAGAATAGGACTGAGAGAGTGGTGGTGACAGAAATTGAATTATAGCTTACCTCCTCTAGACTTCACTGTCAAAAAATAAAATTAAGAAAAATTAATAAAATTGAATTTGGTGTTGACAGCCTGTAAAATATTATTTTTCAAGAAATTTTTAAGAAAATAGTATTATGCCCCTTTCCTTTCTCATAAGCTTTTGCTGTTCTCTCTCTTCATGTGTTTCCTCTTTGCTCCTCAGATCTCTGGCATGCTGTGTCTAGAAAGTCCTTTAATCTATCTTATGTTTACCGTCTTTTTAAAATTGATTTTTGATGCTGTTTTGACTGTGAATTATGTTTTAGTAAAGGAGAACAGGGTGAAGATTCCTGAAAATCCAGGTGTATAGGATCTGAGAAGAGATTTCCCCTGGGTGCCTGCTTCCAGAGGTTGACTTCCCGATATCGTCAATTTCTAGAATTCTTGCTCTGGCTTCATTTTAAAACTTTGAACATAATTATCTCCTCTATCCTGCATTTGTCCTACCACAGGGCTCCTTTGTAACATTGAAACAGGCAATGTGACCAATTATTGGTTGCCAAAACAAATGAACAAACAAACTTTTAGAATTCTCTGGCCTCCTACTGAAATATGGCCACTTGGTTAATAGGAGGATACTCTATCAAACTGATCACTTTCCAAACACAACTTTTCTTTTTTTTACCATACTTTATAAAGTCATGAAGAGATACTCCATGCAATTTCTTCTGCTTGATCCATAGGAGACCAACATATAAAAATTAAGATAAAAGAAGGTAGTGTAAATGCTCTTTAAAGTCATTTACAAAAAGAAGTTAACTAGAGTCTCTGACTGTAACAGATGTTTAGAAACCAGTCTAGCAGGGACAATGTTAGAGAAAAAAGTGGCTGACTCATTATGGGAAGCATTAGGAACAACCAAGCCTTTTGTTGTTCTTGGTTAAAGCCATCTGTTTAGCAGGTTAACACGTTTCTTAAACACAATAGAATGATCATTCAGTTCAGTTTAACAGTTCATTAACTAAGAACAGATTGACAACACATGGATATGTGTGAACTACACATTCACATGCAAAATCAGTTGCACTAAGTTTATTTTACTTAAATGGATCTATTTACTGAATTTGCTAGAGAAACTATATGCTTTAGATACCTCCTGGACACTTCCATATTCCTGTCCATTGAGGAATCTTCTTACAGTAAAAGAAATGATTACTAGCAGAGCATCTACATTCCCAATGGCTTCATTTTCATTTCCCAATCCCAGTGATAAATTCCATTGGGTTGGGAGAAATAGTGAGTTCTCTGAGACATCTGTACTAATTATCTCTGTGCTATTAGTTTTAATAGCCTGTTTGGTTGAACAAATTCTAAGTATAGAATTTAAGAAACAGAAAATAATACATTCTGTTTGGAAACACTGGTATCCTGTAAAAATAACCTCAGTATATAAGTTTCTCTTCTTAGATTAAAACTGGAACTAGTACATTACCAAAATAATCTATATTATTCTAAAGAGAAAAAAAATTCTACTTCTAATAATTGTCAAAAGTGAACAGGTTGCAAATCTTCTAGTTATCCTACATTTCTGTCTTGCTACAATTTTTGTAGATAAACATAATGCATCAATATCAGAATAGCATATTATTACAAAATGTTAATGCAGAATTCTAAATTTTCTAGCATTTCTAGAAAAGCAAACTATTAATAATAAATTGTAGTTACAGAGAATGCATCTACTTTAATGAATTGCAAAACCTAGCATATTAAGGCATCAAGAAATGGTTATTTAAATGATTTAATTATAGCACAATATGTTTTTCTACTGATAATGTTACTAATTATGCTTTAATAAACCAATCTTAACAACATAATTACAGTCCAAATGTTTAACATAACAGTCCAATCTCATTTGAAGCTCAGACTAGTATTTCAATTGTAATATCTGTTAGTAATTTATTCTGATTTTTGCAGTTGGTTAAAATAAGTCAATATCTGGCAGAAATAAATTCTATCATTCCAAGTATTTATATATGCAACAGATCTTGGCTCCAAGCAAATCTCAGCCAAATCCAGCCATGATCAGCTGAGGTGCAGATGACCACAGGTGTATGAAAAAGAAAAAAAAAAAAATACTTCAAGATACATTTCACTAAGTTTTGCATGATTTTAATGAAAAATTATTGTTGCAATAGCTTGACTGCTACAAAGGTGTCATTGTTCAACATTTCTATTATTCAGTTATCACGCTTACTATGTACAAATCATAATATCTTTTAAAATAAATTATAACTATATTCTAATTCATGTCAATAGTACCACAGTATATCATTAAATATTCTCTGGTACTTCGTTTTATATTCAATCTCAATTAAATGCCTCCTAGATGCTTGGAACTGTGACTACTTCTCTGAGGCTAGATCAGAAATCTTGCTATAAAACCTACAAAATGAACCCTTTATCTTTTTATTATGGAAATGATTTACTACAAGCAGGTACAATCTTATTCAATTTTATCTATCCGCTACTTAGGAAATCTCTTGATCCATTAAAGAATCTCAATAATATTTGTTGAATAGAGTAAAGAGATACTGTCAGCCTTCTCAACTCACTCAGAAGACTACTAGTTAATAACTGCAATAGGCATTGTTTCTACAAATAAATTACTCTCATCAATGCCCTCATTTAATCATTTTTGTACTCCCTGTATCTATTACTACTCCTGGTATCTAATGGGCACTTACTTGATATTTGTTCAGTGAATTAATTAATGAATGGGAGAAATGAGTAAAACAACACAGGAATTTTAAAATTATAATCCAAGATCGAAGGCATATTATTTATAATTAGATAATTTTAATAGTTACTATTAGTATTTAGTAATTAAGAAGATTCACTTTCCCATTTCATTTAAATTTTACATATAGAGATCAAATTAATTATATATTTCACTTGATTATTCAGTAGACATACACTGAATCTTTCTTATCTTTCCATGTACTCTATTAGACACAATGAGGAAACACAGGTATATCCCACGACATAATAGATATGTAATCAAGACATCATAAATGACATTATATGTAAAGTCTTGTTTTAAACAGATAATACCTTGAATATTTTTCTTGCTACAAATCCAGAAAATGCATTTGTAGGTTGAGCTGCAATACATTCTAAGATGTCAGATAAAGAGGTCTTTTTAAGAACAGATAAAACATGATGTTTCAATAAATTAGCACAGAGAATTAAAGAAATCACTAGTTATGAGCATATTTGTGAAACTGACATTGAAAATTAGTTTACTAATAAGGCTACTGTGCTGTTGAATGACAAATAATATTTTTTTCTACTCAATTCTCATCAATGAAAAAACACAATACAGTTACTTCAATCAGAATTTAAGTATAAATAATTCTCATTGATATGTTTGAGGCATGTTTCACTTCTTATTTTTTAACAAAAGAAATTATAATATTTAAATCTGTAAACATTTTAATGGGTGCAAATCCAATATTTAAAAACTCATTAATTAGATCTTTATTTCAAGGTCTATTAAGTGCCTTAAGAACATATTTTCTAAAACTTTTAAACTTCTGATAATGTGATTCTATCACAAAAATCTTGAAAAAACTTTCTTATTGTTAAATTAAAAATGAATGTGTACAATAGAAAGGCACTAGGACAGAGTAAATTTAGCAACTATCTTGTTTTGTTATATATAGCTAATAAATTAAAACTAGACTATTATAATTAAAAGCTGACAAGCTCATTTACTTTAATAAGATAAAGAGAAAAGGAGTGTTAAAGGAAGTTAAATTAGATTTTACCATCTGTTTAATGAGTTTCAGGCCAGATATAAAATTTCAAAATGATCATTTTCAGAAATAGTAACTGATCTGCCTTGTAACAGGTATATAAATGCCTATTCAAATTCATTACTGTAAGACTCATGATTTGTTTTATTTCTAATGAAACCAATTAAGTTTCCATCACATCACTGTGAAACACATAATAAATGCAGAACTTATATTCATAAGACATCATGGTTTTAAGATTATTATAATTCATATTTTAATTTTTATCCTAGAACTTTAATAGTTTAGTTTTTAATGAATTTCATATAACAGTTATTTCACTTCTTCAATATCCCGTGCCTAAGACATTTTTCCATTGATCCTCAATGACCATATTCTTCTCATAAGTCAGCTTACTTTCAAGGTGCATTAACTGCTTTAAAACTATAGGGGGGCATGTGGTTAAGTGCTGCTGAACTGCCAGACACATATCTAGATAAAGCTCTGCTCTGACCAATCACATCTTCAAAGCACATTTGTAAAATGACATACATTTACTGAGTCTGTAAAGCACTGTAGATTCATAATATTATCTGCAGGAAGCTGAGACTATACATGAGCCAGTCAAAAATTATGTATGGCAAAGGGGTACTATAAAAGATCATTAGGTGAATTATTTTTTTGAATGCCAGATTTTGGAGTATTTGGGGTCGAGTTGTGACAGTAATTAGAAGACTGCACACAGCCCAGAAAATCATACATAAGAGAAAGGCTGGGCAGTTTGGGAAACCTTCTGAACCATTAAGACCTTTAGAATTCAATGAGATTGGTAGAACTATAAACTTGAATTAACTACCAGAAAAAAAGCTGGAGGAGAGGTTTCTCTGGAACACTGAATCAGAGAAAAACATGAGTTAAATTCAAAATAAAAAAAAAAATAGCCAAGTTTATGAGATACAGCTCAGAAAACTAAATTCAGATAGAGAAAAGACAAAGTGTAGGGTTAGACTAATTATAACTAATCTTGTTAAGAAATTTGGGAACATAAAATGAGAGTACAGAGAAAGAGAGTCCACTGGGGATATTATGTAATACCCTGTTTGTTTGTTTTTTAACTCTTTTATTTTTCTTCTCTAGAGAAGTACATGCATAAGTCAGTTACAGAGTGCCAAGGAGAACATGAGTACAAGTGTTCTTATTTGGGGACACACTGAGACTTAATGGACGACTATGAGTTACAGAGAAAGAGATAAAACTGCTTTTTCCAAGTAAAAATAATAATTTTTTAAAGAGAGGATGGGATATCTAGAAGTAAGACTTTGGAATATTGAAAAAACTGAACAAATGAGAAGTGTTTGTGGGGGAAGAGTAGATGTCTGGTTTATGCAGAAAAGGGGAATAATTAGTAAATGAGGCTGAAGACACAGAATATCACATTATCCAGGTCTATATAAATCATGACAAAGAGTTTGTCTTTAGTTTTTAAA
Source organism: Pteropus vampyrus (assembly GCF_000151845.1). NCBI lineage: Eukaryota > Metazoa > Chordata > Mammalia > Chiroptera > Pteropodidae > Pteropus > Pteropus vampyrus. The sequence continues at coordinate 9,900,339 of NW_011888802.1, read as the reverse complement.
ATTATATATGTGTGTGTATGTATATGTGT